>NW_023994409.1:0-260000 GCF_015586225.1 Lucilia sericata | reverse complement strand
TAGAAAATATTAAAATTATTTATGCAAACAGAGAAAAAATATTAATAAAAACATGTTTTCGAAAGATCAATTAATTTCGAAAAATTTCGATATCGTTAAAATCTGTATTAAATATATGGACATACACTTAAACTATGTTTAAACATATTTACAAAATCACGCAATCTATCCATTTTACCCACCACAAACTACATGTACGACATAATCTTCTTGCAAAATAGTTTTAATCTTTTTTTTGTTGTTTTTACGTCCTACATTCATACAATTTGTTTAGTTTTGGGTTTAACAGTGTATGCTTCATTTTACACATGTTTTATGCGGTTTGTAGTTGTTTAAGAGAAAACAAAACTTTATAGATTTTGGTTAAGAAGTTTTGCTTTTGGTATTTTCAAAACTTAAAATTATATCCCTGTAATACTATATCAATAGCAAAGGACATATAACTTTAAGAGGGAAAACCGCTAAAGAAATTTTTTAGTTATATACAAAAGATCATTGTTTCAAGTTGTTTGTCTGTAATGTTTGATAAAACTATTTTAAGATAAAGTTATATTAAAAAAAAATCAATAAGGACATAACTAAACTAAAGAAACAGAAGTGTAAGTTTTTTCACAAAAATATGAGAAAATGTAAAGTTTCGTACATGAAATAAAATTTTATTATAATGTTGAAGAATTTTTTTGAATTTAAAGAAGACGATAAGAAAATATTCATTGATGATTATTATTTTAAATTATGTGATAAGTTGCCAAGTAGGAACATAGCAAAAAAGTTTCATATTTCGATGCGTATGAGAATTATTTAATAGGTTATTCGCTGCTCATACGCTGTGGTGTTTACATTAAGATGAATAGAGAACTAAGTAACTAAATAAGTAACTAAATAAGTAACTACTAACTAACTACTAACTAACTAACTAACTACTAACTAACTAACTAACTACTAACTAACTACTACTAACTAACTAACTACTAACTAACTACTAACTAACTACTAACTAACTAACTACTAACTAACTAACTAACTAACTAACTACTAACTACTAACTAACTAACTAACTAACTAACTAACTAACTAACTAACTAACTAACTAACTAACTAACTAACTAACTAACTAACTAACTAACTAACTAACTAACTAACTAACTAACTAACTAACTAACTAACTAACTAACTAACTAACTAACTAACTAACTAACTAACTAACTAACTAACTAACTAACTACTAACTAACTAACTAACTAACTAACTAACTAACTAACTAACTAACTAACTAACTACTAACTAACTACTAACTAACTAACTAACTAACTAACTAACTAACTAACTAACTAACTAACTAACTAACTAACTAACTAACTAACTAACTACTAACTAACTAACTAACTACCTAACTAACTAACTAACTAACTAACTAACTAACTAACTAACTAACTAACTACTAACTAACTAACTAACTAACTAACTAACTACTAACTAACTAACTACTAACTAACTAACTAACTAACTAACTAACTAACTACTAACTAACTAACTAACTAACTACTAACTAACTAACTACTAACTAACTAACTAACTAACTAACTAACTAACTAACTAACTAACTAACTAACTAACTAACTAACTAACTAACTAACTACTAACTAACTAACTAACTAACTACTAACTAACTAACTAACTAACTAACTACTAACTAACTAACTAACTAACTAACTAACTAACTAACTAACTAACTAACTAACTAACTAACTAACTAACTAACTAACTACTAACTAACTAACTAACTAACTAACTAACTAACTAACTAACTAACTAACTAACTAACTAACTAACTAACTAACTAACTAACTAACTAACTAACTAACTAACTAACTAACTACTAACTAACTAACTACTACTAACTAACTAACTACTAACTAACTAACTAACTACTACTACTAACTAACTAACTACTAACTACTAACTAACTAACTAACTAACTAACTAACTAACTAACTAACTAACTAACTAACTACTAACTAACTAACTAACTAACTAACTAACTAACTAACTACTAACTAACTAACTAACTAACTAACTAACTAACTAACTAACTAACTAACTAACTAACTAACTAACTAACTAACTAACTACTAACTAACTAACTAACTAACTAACTAACTACTAACTAACTAACTAACTAACTACTAACTAACTAACTAACTAACTAACTAACTAACTAACTACTAACTAACTACTAACTAACTAACTAACTAACTAACTACTAACTAACTAACTAACTACTACTACTAACTATCTATCTATCTATATATCTATCTATCTATCTATCTATCTATCTATCTATCTATCTATCTATCTATCTATCTATCTATCTATCTATCTATCTATCTATCTATCTATCTATCTATCTATCTATCTATCTATCTATCTATCTATCTATCTATCTATCTATCTATCTATCTATCTATCTATCTATCTATCTATCTATCTATCTATCTATCTATCTATCTATCTATCTATCTATCTATCTATCTATCTATCTATCTATCTATCTATCTATCTATCTATCTATCTATCTATCTATCTATCTATCTATCTATCTAACCGAAATAGTAAATGGGAGTTAATGTTAACTAACTAACTAACTAACTAACTAACTAACTAACTAACTAACTAACTACTAACTAACTAACTAACTAACTAACTAACTAACTAACTAACTAACTAACTACTAACTAACTAACTAACTAACTAACTACTAACTAACTAACTAACTAACTAACTAACTAACTAACTAACTAACTAACTAACTAACTAACTAACTAACTAACTAACTAACTACTAACTAACTAACTAACTAACTAACTAACTACTAACTAACTAACTAACTAACTAACTAACTAACTAACTAACTAACTAACTAACTAACTAACTAACTAACTACTAACTAACTAACTACTAACTAACTAACTAACTAACTAACTAACTACTAACTAACTAACTAACTAACTAACTAACTAACTAACTAACTAACTAACTAACTAACTAACTACTAACTAACTAACTAACTAACTAACTAACTAACTAACTAACTAACTAACTAACTAACTAACTAACTAACTACTAACTAACTAACTAACTACTAACTAACTAACTAACTAACTAACTAACTACTAACTAACTAACTAACTAACTAACTAACTAACTACTAACTAACTACTAACTAACTACTAACTAACTAACTAACTACTAACTAACTAACTAACTAACTAACTAACTAACTAACTAACTAACTAACTAACTAACTAACTAACTAACTAACTAACTAACTAACTAACTAACTAACTAACTAACTAAACTAACTAACTAACTAACTAACTAACTAACTAACTAACTAACTAACTAACTAACTAACTAACTAACTAACTAACTAACTAACTACTAACTAACTAACTAACTAACTAACTAACTAACTAACTAACTAACTAACTAACTACTAACTAACTAACTAACTAACTAACTAACTAACTAACATAACTAACTAACTAACTAACTAACTAACTAACTAACTAACTAACTAACTAACTAACTAACTAACTACTAACTAACTACTAACTAACTAACTAACTAACTAACTAACTACTAACTAACTAACTAACTAACTACTAACTAACTAACTAACTAACTAACTAACTACTAACTAACTAACTAACTAACTACTAACTAACTACCTAACTAACTACTAACTATCTATCTATCTATCTATCTATCTATCTATCTATCTATCTATCTATCTATCTATCTATCTATCTATCTATCTATCTATCTATCTATCTATCTATCTATCTATCTATCTATCTATCTATCTATCTATCTATCTATCTATCTATCTATCTAACGAAATAGTAAATGGGGGTTAATGTTTAATTTTAGGTTCAGTTATATTAAAAATACAAAAGGTACTCTGTGAAGAAAAAGTACTTAAAAAGTCCCCTTATTCATGTTTCATGTTTCTAGGTTCATTATTACAGAAAATTCAAAAAGTACCTATTGAAGAACTTAGTACTTAAAAGTCACATTTTTTGGGTTCTTCTCAAATTCGGGCTGTACATACTTAATTTCGTGTTTCTGGATTCAATATTATACTAAAATGCAAAAGCTATCTTTTGCAGAACGAAAAAGTACTAAAAAGTCACTTTTTATAGGTTCTCACATAATCCGGGCTCTACATGTTTTTGGGTTTAATATTAGTTAATATTAGTGAATTCTAAAAATATCCAAAAAGCCCTCTTTTATAGGTTCTCACTTAATACTCAATTTCAAGTGCCTTTTTATAGATTGTAATAGAATCGATTCCTTGTTCATTACATATTAATTTCTTTATGTTAACATGTTTAAAATTTCGAAACTATGATTAGAATGATATAATAGAGGAATGAATTTCACTCTTAAAATTCTGATACTTCTTAGAGTAGGTGATTTATTTAAATATTTTCCAAAGCTTCCAAATTAAATTTTAAGAAATTTCTTGACAAATCATTGTAAATATTAGCAATTGAATTATTTTGTAAGATAATGTTAAAATCATATATGTATTTTGTATTAAACATATTCTATGTACATATCTGCATCTACATATCATTTATCTAAAAACCAATTATTTAGTTGTTAGTAGTATTTTCTGGGAAAAAGTAGGTGTTGTTGCTAAAATTGTTGCTATTTTTCTAGCTAAAGGCAAAATTTATATGCATAATATAAATATGTTTATTTTCCACAAATAACGGCTGACTTTACAGAAAACCAAACAAGACGCATAAGAAGGTTACAAAACAAAATAAAATAAAAATGCTTTAAAGGGAACCATACATATTAAAGGATCTTTAAATAAGTTATGTTAATAATAAGTAATTTACTTATTTAAATGATTTTAATTTAAAAAAGAATTCAAATTTCTGTTTACCATAAATTAGTTGTCATAATCATTAAGTGTTATTAATTTTGTCCGAGAATTTTCAATTTAAAAACGAAATTAATAGATTTTATTTTCGACATTATTATTAAAACATTATTTTAAATTTATATTTGTTTCGTTTTTTGAAATTAGCAAATGTCATTTTGTCATTCTTATCTAGTAAAAATTGCTAAAAATATCAAGGTTTTTTTTGGCAATTAAATACCAGGTGTTGTAAACGTGGCAGTCAATGGTGTGACTCATTTTCTTTTCTTTCATCTTTATCTTCATCGTCATCATGTCTGCCGTCTATGCGGAAAGATAAATGAAACTAGAAAAATGTTTAAAAGAAAATTTAACATTAAACCCTTTTTAGCACAAGAAGAGTAAGAAAATACTTTGAATATTTTTCAATTCCAAACGTGCGTGCATAATAATGAAGATGAAAGTTACAGTGTGAAATGAAATTATTGGGACGGGTTTAAAAATTAAAGAAAAAAATCAAAAAAGATTCCAAAAAGTTTTAAATAATAAAAAACTGTTCAAAATTGTTCAAGCTTTTAAATAAAATTATTCGTTGAAATCAGAAACCTTTAACTCTTTGACCTCCTGGTAGTAGGTCAAAGGTCACATTTTACTTATATTTAGAATGATTCAGTAAAAATAGCGAAATATTGATTAAATTACAGGAAAATATTTTTCCAGGTTCAGAAATTATGTTTCAAATGAAAATAAATATAAATTAACCCTTGTATGTCCTTAGGACTAATATGATCCGAATGAAATTTCTAATTAATTTTGTTTATTTATAGTTAATGTTTAGTTTTAATAAAACAAATACAGAAAGATATTCTAAAAGAAAATATTGTGGACATTTTACTAACATATTTCTTGAGTAAGGTCAAAATTCATTTTTTTAATAATTTGCTTTCATTGAAATAGAGTGACATGTGTTGTATATTTATTGAGGAATTCTTATGAAATATTAAAAAAAAAAATAACATCAATGGAAATTAACAAGTAAATTAACTCTTTTATGCCCTTTACATCTATGTAAATGAAACGTTTCATATATTTTCCCTCCCACTGTATATCTGACTGTCAAAAGTAAATATATTGTTATTTGTTTGTATTTAGCGTTAACCTACGCAACAATTTTTGCAATTATTTTAATAAGAAATAAATAAAATATTGTCGTGCTCAGCTGTAGAAATAACCAGAACAAAAACTGACTTGTTAAACATTTCGTCTCTTCAACTGTCAGTCTGTCTGTCTGTCAGTCAGCCTGTATGTCTGTCATTCAGTTAAATGTCTGCTCTTAAGTCTGTAACATTAGAAACGTAAAAAAATGATAATAATAAAGACAATGACGGTAATATCAAATAATGCTGATGTTATAATTTGAATTCAAAAGTTTCCTTTTTTTCTTGTTCTCGTTAACCCATCTTTAACACTGTCTTTGACTGTAAGTGGACATTAAAAAAAACTGCTTGGCCCACTTGGTGTCATATTAAAATTTTAACATTTTTATATTTAAATCAATTCAATTTTTTTTTTTTGGTGTCTTTACCAAAAAATAAAGATGAATAATAGAAAAGTATAATTTTTAAAAACTGAGTAAAAAAAAATTTAAAGGAACCTTTAAGAAAGGAGATTAAATAAAATGGAATTGTTATAGTTGGCTGTGCAGAATCTTAAGTGCCCTTTAATTTTAATTTTTTAAAAAGAAGTAGATAAAAGGGGATATGCCTTTCAATTGATATGAATGAACGTAATATTCCCATTTGTCCACAAAAAATTTACTAACTTTTTAGCAACATCTCTTGAAAATTTTGAACACTTTAATAGGCGATTCCTCCGCACAACTTAATTGTTACATTTGTATACCCCCCGGGGCATGTTACCTTGATGACCTTCCCCATCTTGGTGTTATTGCAAACCGGGGGAAAAGAGGTGGATGTATCCTCTGCCTTTCATTGGAATGATTTGATCTAGGGTCGAACCAGGAAGCCTTATAAACTGATACCTCAGGTAGCCCACAGGGTAGAGCTTCAAACTTTGTCTTATCCCAGTTATTGAAAAGTTTTAATTAAACCTCTGATGCACTGTAAAGTTTCTAATTCGGACTAAGTTCGGTGATGTTGCCGAGACAACAGATACTCCGCTGAGAAGTAAATTGGTATTAGGTGTATATAATACGGCATACATACTAGGTACCCGCATACATAGATTGAGTGTGTCGAATGTTGTTCGCAATGAGTTGAACCGCAATGGATGTTATTTAAAAGTTATACCATTGGATTATCTTTCATTGTCAGCGTATGTTGAGGGTTTTACTCTGTTCATAGCAGAATTGCCGCAGTGGGTTATCTGTGCGTAAGTACAATGTCTTTGGCTAGATAGATAGATAGATAGATAGATAGATAGATAGATAGATAGATAGATAGATAGATAGATAGATAGATAGATAGATAGATAGTTAGTTAGTTAGTTAGTTAGTTAGTTAGTTAGTTAGTTAGTTAGTTAGTTAGTTAGTTAGTTAGTTAGTTAGTTAGTTAGTTAGTTAGTTAGTTAGTTAGTTAGTTAGTTAGTTAGTTAGTTAGTTAGTTAGTTAGTTAGTTAGTTAGTTAGTTAGTTAGTTAGTTAGTTAGTTAGTTAGTTAGTTAGTTAGTTAGTTAGTTAGTTAGTTAGTTAGTTAGTAGTAGTTAGTTAGTTAGTAGTTAGTTAGTTAGTTAGTTAGTTAGTTAGTTAGTTAGTTAGTTAGTTAGTTAGTTGTGTTAGTTAGATAGATAGATAGTAGTTGTAGTTAGTTAGTTATTTAGTTAGTTAGTTAGTTAGTTAGTGTGTTAGGTAGTTAGTTAGTTAGTTAGTTAGTTAGTTAGTTAGTTAGTTGTTGTAGTTCGTTAGTTAGTTAGAGTTAGTTAGTTAGTTAGTTAGATTAGTTAATTAGTTAGTTGTGGGTAGTTTTGGGTAGTTGTTTGGTTGGTTCGATTGGTTGGTTGTTTCGTTGGGTTGGTTAGAGGGTGGTTTGGTTATTTTGCTGGTTATTTGGGTTTGATATTTGATTGGTTATTTGGTGGTTTGTTTGTTTGGTTGGTTGGTTGATTGGTTGGTTAATTGGTTATTACAACTCGTCTCCATCAACTATGTAAGAATTATAACTACAGAACTGCATATGGATATAAGAATTCTAAAGAAAGAAAATTTCACACAGAAGGACAAACTTATTTGTATCTCTATTTTTAAGATAAAGGCTACAACAAGTTTAATATTATTTGTCTTAGATTGATTTGGGTTTAATATTTCTATTGCGGCTGTTGCTTGTTCTTTAATACATTAAGACGTTTTGTAAAAGTAAAACGTGTTTTGGCTTAAAGTTCTTTTCTTTTTCTCCTTTTTTGACTAGAAATTTAACCCAAAAAAGTAATAAGTTCTCAGGCATTTGGTATTCAAATGTTTATGGAATATTACTTTTGACCGTTTTGTCTATTAAAATTCTAATTGAAACTTTAAATACTATTTTATTTTTTGTAATTTTTTTCCTCAGCAGAAATTCTTTTTAAATAAAGGTTTTTGTCTCGCCACTTAAACTTTTTTGCCATTTGTCCATACCCTAATAAGATTTTTTTCATTAAGTTTAATACTTTTCAACGATTTAGGCTAAAAAATGGATCACTTGCTAAATACGCAGTTTTTTTTTAGAAATGTGTCAATTTAACGTTGTTTCATCTTTGGTGTTTTCCCACAAAATTTTGGCAAAATATTTTTTTGTCATTTAATTAATTGGTTTTATCTATTAGAATAATACTTTTGATAGCGATTTGTTAAATGACAGAAAAAAGAACATGAAATGTTTAAAATATTGTTAGATCATGAGATTTTTTCCAGATACGAAGGTTGCAAGACAGTTTTAGTTAACATGAATTTGATTAAATTTGTTTGTTGTAACGATAGACTTTTTTAAATTTAACAAATTTAGAACAGCAATTTGTTGCTATATGTTGTATCCACTTTTTGTATTCAACCCTCGTTACTTTCATGTACATTTAGTCAAACAATATATTCTGAGAAACAATATATTTGCTAATCTGTATACCATTTTTGCGAAAAAAAAAACTTCATTTGACATTTGAAATTTTGTGTTGGCACAACATTTATAAAATGTTAAACACATTTCTGCCAAATGATTTTATTTTCCACAATTTAACTGTGATTTTTTTTTTTTTTTTTTTTTTTTTTTTGTTGACCATGAATTTTGGGATTTCTAGGAAAAAATATATGCATGTGAATACTTACATACAAACATATTTTTGTTTATAAAATCAATAAATATTTTGACAATATTTGCGGGGATCAAAAAACAAATTTATTTACCAATAGATTTATGCAAATTTTTCGAAATATGTATTTAAGTAATATGAATTTGCTGTTTAAATATGTTAATTTGTTTTAAATTTATTTTTAATGCAAATAATTTAGGGAGTATTTAATGTGTATATAAAACTGCTAGGGGCATTTTATATACATCGGTTTGTAGGGAGGCCCAAGCAACAATAGATTTTCTTTTAGTCTATTAAGTGCTTAAACCTAAAAGTTTTAAATATGTACATCTAAAAAAGTAGAGTTAATCTTTTTGTTATGTAAGGGCTTCTGTTTAATTGTGTGTAATAATTTCGTGTTCATTTTAAAATCCTCCAAAAAGTTACTTAACAAATCTTTAACAAGTTTCAGCTTTTTTTTCCCATATGTTTTCTTAAATGTATTGTGTTTGGCTTAACACAAATACAAAAAAGGATGAAATACGATGAAAAATAAATAAAGTTTAAAACAATTCAGATTTAAATACATACATACACACGTCATAGGACTTAATTCTAGCATACATATATATACATTCATTTGTGTAAGCAGATTAGACTAGTCCTAAAGCCTAAAATCAGGAATTAAAAATCTTGTGTTAATGAATGAATGATTCATCTACGCAGAATTCAAATAGCTGGACATAGAATCCGAAAATTTCGATCGCAGGTAGATCCACTAAGAAGAGATTTTTTGAAATTTCGATGCTTTGAAACACGTCTTCATCTACTCCAAAATCCCTAAAATAATCAGATGGGTGTCTAGTACTTTTTTAATACTATGTAATGAAGATGTCTTGATAGCTTTTTTGATCCTTTATATATTTTGAACTAATAAACATATTTAAAATGTATAATTTATATTAAACTTAAAAAATTTGCCATTCCGACTTGGGCACTTAACTCAATGCTTTCAGAGAATAAATGTATAAAAAAGGGAAAAAAGGGAATTTTATTTTTATTCAAACTCATTAAGCCAATTTTTATAACTGGAAATGAAACGAAAAATTTACTTTAAAATGGAAATTGTGTAACCAATAGCAAATTTATCGATAATTACCTTTTAATATGGGAATTTATCAAAAATTTCCTATAAAAAAAGAAATTTATCAAAAATTTACTTTAAAATTAAATTTTTCATAAATTTTTCTTAAAATGGAAATTTATCAAAAATTTCCTTTTTAAAAGGAATTCTATCAATAATTTAATTAAAAATAATTTCTCAAAAATGTTATCTAAAAAAATATTAAAAATTTCCTTTGAAAAAATTTCGATTTAAAAAGGAAATTTATTGAAAATTTCCCTTAAAAAGGATATTTATCAAAAATTTCCTTTGAAAAGGAAACTTGTGAAACATTTTCTTTAAAAAGTAAATTTGTCAAAAATTTCCCTTTAAGAGAAAATTTATCGAAATTTTTCTTAAAAAAGGAAATTTATCGAAAATTTTCTTAAAAAAGGATATTTATCGAAATGTTTCTTTAAAAAAGAAAATTTATCGAAATTTTCTTAAAAAAGGAAATTTATCGAAATTTTCTTAAAAAGGAAAATTATCGAAAAATTCCCTTAAACGGGAAATTTATTAAAAATTGCTCTTAAATAGGAAATTTATTACAAATTTCCCTTAAATAAGAAATATATCGAAAATTTCCCTTAAATAAGAAATTTATTAAAAATTTCCCTTGAATGTAAAATTTATTAAAAATTCCCCTTAAATAAGTTTTTAATAAAATAAACTTCCTTTAAATAGGAAACATTCCCTTTGATATGAAATTTATTAAAAATTCACCTTAAATAGGAAATTCATTAAAAATTTTCCTTAAATATTAAATTTGTTAAAAACTTCTCCTGAATAGGAAATTTTTTAAATATTATCCTTAAATAGGAAATTTATTACAAATTTCCCTTAAACTTATTAAAAACTTTGTTTAGAACAAAAAATTTATCGAAAATTTCCCTTAAATAGCAAATTTATCGAAAATTTCCCTTAAATAGCAAATTTATCAAAAATTTCCCTTTAAAAAGAAAATTTATCAAAAATTTTCCTTAAAAGGAAATTTATCAAAAAATCCCCTAAATAGGAAATGATTAGAAATATTCGCTTAAATGGGAAATTTATCAAAAAAATCCCTTAAATATACAATTTATTGAAAATTTCCCTAAAATAGGAAATTTATCAAAAATTCCTTTGAAATAGCAAATTTATCAAAAATTTTCCTTTAAAAAAAGGAAACTTATCAGAACTTATCCCTTTAAAAAAGAAAATTTATCAAAAATTTCCCTTAAAAGGAAATTTATCAAAAATATCCCCTAAATAGGAAATGTATAGAAATATTCCCTTAAATGGAAAATTTATCAAAAAATCCCCTTAAATATAAAATTTATTGAAAATTTCCCTATAAGAGAAAATTTAATTAAAGAGAAAATTTATCAAAAATTTCCCTTAAATATAAAATTTATCGAAAATTTCGGTTTATGGTCGTAAATTTCCTATAAAAAGGGATTTTTATTGGCAATACCTCTTAAATTTGAAATTTTTAGAAAATTTCTTTAAATACGAACATTTTTGGAAAATTCCTTTAAATAGTAAAATTATCGAAAATTTCCATTAAAAGCATAAAAAGTTTCCTTAAATAGGAAAATTATAGAAAATATCCCTTAAATTTAAAATTTATCGAAAGTTTCCTGTAAATAGGAAATTTATGAAAAATTTCCCCTAAATAAGAAATTTATGAAAAATATCCTTTCGTTAGCTTATTTATATAAAACATCCCTTAAATACAGAATTTATGAAAAATTTCCTTTAGTCTTGAAACTTAACGAAAATTTCCATTAAATAGGAAATTAATCAATCATTTCTGTTAAATAGGAAATTTATTGAAAATATACCTTGAATAGAAAATTTATCAAAAATTAAAAAAAAAAAACAAATTTACAGGACATTTTTAAAAATTTTCCTTTAAAAACGTATACATGTTTCTCAAAAATTTCCCATAAATAAGAAATTTTTCTGCATTGCTCTAATTGTATTTTGAAATAAATAACTGAATTGTAGATTTTTATTGAATCGTAGCCATTCTTTATTCTGGTGGCAGTGAGTAAATGGAAATGATAAAAATTTTATTTTTCATAACAATTCATTTTACGCTTTTGTTAACTTTAGTTTCAACCAAAAAACTTGGAAACAACATTTCTGGAAAAAAATTATTTAAAAAAAGAAATTATTCATTGTTTATTAAACAGTTCAATCAATATTTTATTTTCAGTTGAAATAAATTAAATACAGTAGAATAGTTATGTATGTGTGTATGACTTAATGCAAAAAATATGTATGATATAATTACAGGCAGTTTACAATGTTAAATATTTATTGGCTGTGGCTGTAATTAATTGGGTATAAATTGTATATCATATCGAAACCTATAAATGGGATGACTTTATTTTATAAAAGAAAAAATATTTGTTATATAATACCATAATTTTCGTAATACAATGGGTGTGGTTAATTGGTTAGTATACACATTCAAGGTAATCAAATATTACGTCTGTTTTCACTTTAATATCTCCATGTAATCTAAAGTGTAATTATTTCAAAGTTAGGCGATTTTGAGATTTGAACTTAAATATGTGCAAAATATTGTCTAATTAGGGCTAAATACCATTTCGATGCCCCCTCCCCTACATTGCTATGAAATCAAATTTTGTTTGCAATTATACTTTTGTTTTAAAATATTTGTTTTCCCAAAGAATCCATTGACCTTTTTTTCATTTTATTTCTTTGATTTTGTTGTTCTTTATTTACCAACTTAAGATTATATTTAAAATAAAATGTACACGCCCCCCCCCCCCCCCAAATTAAAAATAATACTCGTATTTATTTGATTGGCATTGAAAGAAACAAAAGACACTTAAATGGAAAATGAGCCACATAGTAAAGAAACCAAAGTTAAAGAAAAACTAGAGTTATTATATTTCATTGAATTGGAATTTCCTTTCAAGGCAAATAATACAATTTAAATGTTTATCTAAATGTTGGATTTGGTTAAAGAATCGTTTAGTTGTTTGTCGTTTTGTATGTAAAATAAATATACAAAACAATTCGTTTTAGCTTTCATTTCATTTTGTCTTGGTAATTTCCTTTTTCCTGTAAGGCAAAACTCAGAAAAATAATAAGTAGAAAATATAAAAAAAATATAAACATAAAATGGTATAAATCTCTTTTTTGTTTTACATTTCCGTTTTGAGTTTGAGTCTTTTTTTTAATAATCTTGTTGTTTTTTGCTCTTTTTAATATTATTGTATTATTTTAAGCTTTATTTGTAATTTTGTCAATTTATAGTCACTTAAACGATGGGCTTGTTAAGAGAAATGAGAGATTGAAATGATATGTTTCTTATTTTGGAATTGGGAAAAGTTTACAAAGAGACATTCTAGTAGCTGGTCTACAGTGATTAATTATTAAACTTTATTGAAAATTTACCTTAAAAGGAAATTTATCGAAAATTTCAATAAATTTATCGAAAATTTCTCTTTATTGAAAAAATATCAAAAATTTTCATTAAATATCGTAAATACTTCATCAAAAATTTCCCTTAAAAAAGAAATTTATCGAAAACTTCCCTTAAAACATAAGGTAAACTTATGAAAAAAAATTAACAGGAAATTAATCGAAAATTTCCCTTTAATAGAAAATTTCTCAAAATTCCCCTTTAATATGATTTTTCTCAAATGTTTCTTTTTAGTAGGAAATTTATCGTTAACTATTCTTCAATAGGAAATTTATCAAACATTTTTTTTTAAAGAAATTTATAAAAAATTTCACTTAAGAAAGAAATTTGTCGTAAATGTCCCTTTATATACAGGATATTTATCAAAAATTTCCCTTTATAAAAATATATCGAAAATTTCCCATTAAAAGAAAATTTATCAAAAATTTTCTTCTTAAAGAAATTTATTGAAAACTTCTTTTTAATAGGAAAATTATCGAAAATTTCCCTTTATTAGGAAATTTATCGATAATTTCATTAAAAATTTTTCTTAATATTTCTTAAAATTTCCCTTTAACGGGAAATTTTTCAAAAATTTTGCTTTAATAGAAAATTTGTTAAAAATTCCTCTTTAATAGGATATTTCTCAAAAATTACTTTTTAATAGGAAATTTATCGTAAACATTCCTTTAATAGGAAATTTTTCAAAAATATTTTTTAATAGAAAATTATGAAAAACTTTACTTAAGAACGAAATTTATCGAAAATTTCACTTAAGAACGAAACATATCGAAAATTTCCCTTTAACAGGAAATTTATCTTATAGTTCCCTTTATGTATGGGATATTTATTTTCCTTTAATAGGAATTTTATTGTAAATTTCCCTTTATGAAAATATATATTGGTAATGTATCGAAAATTTAACTTAAACGGAAATTAATCGAAAATTTCACATTAAAAGGAAACTTATTGAAAATTTTCTTTTAAAAGGAAATTTATTGAAAACTTCTTTTTAATAGAAAATTTATTGAAAATTTCACATTAAATGGAAATTTATTGAACATTTCCCTTAATTAGAGAATTTGTTGGTCATTTCTTTTTATAGGAAATTTATTGAAAATTTCCCTTTAATAGAAATTTTATCGAAAATTTAATTTTAATAGGAAATTTTCCCTTAAGAGGGAAATTTACAGTAAATTTCCCTTTTATAGGAATTATATTGAAAATTTCTTTGTAATAGGAAATTTATCGAAACTTTCCCTTTAATAAAAATTTATCGATAAGTTTCCTTTAATAGAAAACATATACATCGAAAATTTCCCTTGAGTATTATTGAAAATTTCTTTTTAATAGGAAATTTATTGAAAATTTCCATTTAATATGAAATTTATTGAAAATTTCCCTTTAATAGGAAATTTATTAAAAATTTCCCTTAAATAGAAAATTTATCGAATATTTCCCTTAAAAATTAAAATTTGTAGGAAATTTCTATTTAATATGAAATTTATTGAAAATCAAAAATTTCTCTTTAATAAGAAATTTATTGAAAATTTTCCTTCAATAAAAAATGTATAGGAAATTACTTACAAAATAATTTTATTCCATCTCAATCTTTTCATTTTCATATCTTAAGTCATCACCGAAACCAAAAAAAAGCAAATTGCTTGGCAATACAATGACAAATATTAAATATATACAAATATTTTCTTTAGCATAACCTACAATTGGCCATTAAAATATTTTATTACATTCCAGATTTATTATTAGCATTTCTCTTTTGATTTCCAAGAAATCAACAAAATATTTATTAAAGAATTTTTGATTTAAAAAGTTCCTTCTTCTGCTGTACTTCGACTATTGTTTTGAAATTAAACAATGACTTTTGTATTTGAATATCCTTTGAATTTCTTTTGTTTAGCACTCAAATCAATAATAATAATAATTATTTATGCCATTAGATAACTAGGAAATAGAATAAGAACCACGAGGAAAGGATAATAAGGATTAGCTGAAGCCATTAATGCATACTTATAAGGGAATTTATATAAAAATTTTAATGTTTAAAAAATTAAAAATTTAATTTTAAAGGAAAATTTATTATAAAATGTTTTACAAAAAGGAAATTTATCAAAAAATTTTTTTGAAATATGAAATTTTTTAAAATTAAAATTTAGTAGGGAATTTATTGAAAATAGTCCTTTAATTAGGAAATTTATTAAAATTCGAATTTTAATAGGAAATTTATTGAAAATTTTCTATAAGAAATTTTTAAAATGGTCCTTAAATAGGAAATTTATTAAAAATAATTTATATGAAATTGATTATTTCTTAAAATTTATTAAAAATTTCCCTTAAATAGGAAAATTATTAAAATATTCTCTTAAATGGGAAATTTATTAAAAATTTCTCTTAAATAGAAAATGTTTTACAAATTTCCCTTAAATATAAAATTTATTACAAATGTCCCTTAAATAAAAAAATTTCCCTTAGATATGAAATTTATTGAAAATTTAAATAGGAAATTCATTAAAAATTTCCCTTAAATATTAAATTTATTAAAAACTTCCTTTAAATACAAAATTTATTAAAAATTTTACTTGATAAGGAAATTTATTTAAAATTTCCCTTAAATAAGAAATTTATTTAAAATTTCCCTTAAATAAGAAATTTATTTAAAATTTCCCTTAAATAAGAAATTTATTTAAAATTTCCCTAAATAGGAAATTTATTAAAAATATCCCTTAAATAGGAAATATATCGAAAATTTCCCATAAATATGAAATTTATTAATAATTTCCCTTAAATAAGAAATTTATTGAAATTTTCCTTAGTAGGAAATTTACTAAAATTTCCCTTAGTAGGGAATTTATTAAAAATTTCCCTTGAATATGAAATTTTCTTTAAAAAAGTCCCTTAAATAAGAAATTTATTAAAAACTTCCTTTAAATAGGAAATTCTTTAAAAATTTCCCTTAAATAAAAAATTTATTAAAGATTATCCTTAAAAAGGAAATTTATAAAAAATTTCCCTTAAATAAGAAATTCATTGACAATTCCCTTATTAGGAAATTTATGGAAAATTTTACTTATACAGGCAAATCCCGGTATAACGAATGATATAATGTCAGGCCCTTTCGTTAAATCGAAATATTCGTTATATCGGAATTATTTTTTCTAGTAAATTTCTTTATTTAATGGACAAAAAACCATTCAAATTAATGTATGAAATTATTACTTCAAATTTTATTTCAAACAACTAATAACAACGCACACGTTTTTCCATTTTGAACATCTGAACGGATTCAAAAATTTGTGAAGGATTTTAGTTTTCTAACAACTTTAATTTCCTGCTATTTCCTTAACCTTATTTTATTATCTAAAAGATAGAATTAAACTCTTTTGAGGAAAAACTGAACTTGAGAATCGATAACTGAGTCTCATGCTGATAATTTCAAAACCCTGGAATATTGCGCCATATTGGGGTATCGAATTTATTTTGCTGTAAAATTTTATTATTTCAATGTATCCCTTTTAAACACTATTCAAGCTAAATTTACCATTAAATTCACATCTAACAGATTTATGCTTTTTAGATTATAATGTAAGGAATTTTGATCGATAGGTCAGATATGTAGTATAACTAAAATTAGGAATATGGGCGACTTCTTTCATTTTTACATTATATTCTAATTGCTCAATCAAGTTTTTGATATTAACAATATAAATATAAAATCAAAAGCTGGATTTTTTAGGTATTTTTTCTTTTTATTCGTTATATCGAGTATAACATTTCTTAAACGTTCGCTATATAAGGTGGTTAATGTTAAAAATTTGGCTGTTCGTTATATCGGATTTTCGTTAAAGTGAGATTCGTTATACCGGGATTTGCCTGTACATATATAAAATTTATTGAAATATCAATTGGTACTTTTTCAAATGTATGAAACCAAATCACATGAAATTAAGAGGGAAATTAATGGTATTTTTTGTCCCTCAAGCTTGTTTATTTCTTAACATATACATACGGTGTGGATTGAATAGGAATCTATAAAAGGGTACTTTTTTTTGATTAAAATAGTTCTAATTTAGTATAAAAAGTACTTATTGTTGTTATTACTTAAAATCTAATACACATAACTTATCCTGGTGTAAAGTCAATAAATATTAAAAGAAAAACTCGTTTATTTCATAATTCACTATTTTTTCCTCCATAAACCTTTATTTTTTGAAATTTTATCCATTTGAAAACTATAAATTATAAACCACTTATCACATATTGAAGAAAATATTTATAAATCATTACTTACTTTACTAGATAAATCTTTTTTCATATTTGTTGATTTATCCATTTTCTTTTAATGAATTTGAACGATTTAGTTTTTTATATGTATGTGTTTTTCATTTTGCATTTTTATGATTTAAAATATCATACTTCCTTAATTGACTTGAGTGTTTTAAATAAAGTGCTCTGGTGGTTGGTTGAGTGAACAGTTAGTTTTTTGATAATAAATCATATTCAATATTATTAGTAAAGGAACATAACAGGATGAAGAATGAAATTGAAAAGAATAACGAGAATGAAAAATAAGTATTCTTATGTTCATGGAATTTTATGTGCACATCATAAAATTCTTGTATGTTAACGAATGTTAACATACAAGAGTTTAGTTTAGAGTAATATTATCTGTTAGTGTTTTCGGTTGTAACAGAATGGTTGTATAGATTTTTCTAGAATTACATTCCTATAAAATCCAACATTTAAAAACCATTGGTTCTTTAACAAGTATAATAAGTCTAATACATATGTATTTCTTTTTTTAATTAAGTACTCTGCCATGACGGTAAACTCAATAAAAGGACCACTGCATTCGGTTTGACCGCGCAAACCGCAGTAGTTTATATTATTCTACCTATTACGGTTGCTGCAAAATGCAGTATTAAGTACTACTTAATCATACACTGAGAAAAAGTTTTGTTAATTCTGTTTTTAATTGTTCATTAAATTTTCTTTTCAAGAACATTTTTGTAAAATTTTCTTTTAATGGATAACTTTTGTTAAATTAAAGAAAATTGTGCTAAATTGTGTTTTTTTTAAAAACTTCCGTAAAATTTAGATTTCTAGAAAAATTTTGTTAAACATTCTTTTTATAAAAACTAGAACTAGAACTGAACTAGAACTTAACAAGAACTTAACTAGAACTGAACTAGATTGAACTGAACTGAACTAGAACTGAACTAGAACTGAACTAGAACTGAACTAGAACTGAACTAGAACTGAACTAGAACTGAACTAGAACTGAACTAGAACTGAACTAGAACTGAACTAGAACTGAACTAGAACTGAACTAGAACTGAACTAGAACTGAACTAGAACTGAACTAGAACTGAACTAGAACTGAACTAGAACTGAACTAGAACTGAACTAGAACTGAACTAGAACTGAACTAGAACTGAACTAGAACTGAACTAGAACTGAACTAGAACTGAACTAGAACTGAACTAGAACTGAACTAGAACTGAACTAGAACTGAACTAGAACTGAACTAGAACTGAACTAGAACTGAACTAGAACTGAACTAGAACTGAACTAGAACTGAACTAGAACTGAACTAGAACTGAACTAGAACTGAACTAGAACTGAACTAGAACTGAACTAGAACTGAACTAGAACTGAACTAGAACTGAACTAGAACTGAACTAGAACTGAACTAGAACTGAACTAGAACTGAACTAGAACTGAACTAGAACTGAACTAGAACTGAACTAGAACTGAACTAGAACTGAACTAAAACTGAACTAGAACAGATCTAGAACTGAACTGGAACTGAACTAGAACAATTTTAGTTCAGTTCTAGTTCGTATTGCAAAATTTTCATTGGATAGGAAATTTTACAAAATTTAGTTTTTGGATAATAACAAAAGTTTAAATAAAATTTTTAATTTCATTTAATTTCCATAAAAAATTTTCTTTAAGTGTTCTCTTGTTTACATGCACAATTTTTCCCAGTGTATGTAGTTTTTTCATTTTTCCGTGTAATAATAGTTATCATAAAAAATTGCTTTAAATTACTATTTCTATTCTATGTACCGGTAATAGCGATATGCACTCATGAACACATGAGTCCTTTTTTCAAAAACAGACAAATGATATCATTCTGCTTTAGTTGCAGTTTCATCTTCATTTAACTCCTTTGCTATTAACAGTTAATGCTTTATGTGCTATTTTTGCTGCTTCTGTAGCTATTGCTATTATTATTATTATTATTGATGCTTCTGTTGTCTATAGCACTTTTTAAATAGATGTCTGCTGGCCTCCCTCACCATGTCCCTGTTTGTATGTTTTTTATGTGCAAATTATTGTTAGATATTTTTTACTTCGTTGGCGTAATTTTCTAAATGGTTTTAATGGTAAATTTCTATGGTGTAGTTATTATCATTGTGTGCAGCAGCTGTTTTGTTGTTGTCCACATATTAATTTGTTGACTTGAATTAAAACTGCATTTTTAATACATGTATGTGTATTATGCATATGTATGTATTATACATATGTTCGTATTTCAGTATATACTTTCTTTACTATTCATTTATTAGTGGAAGAGGTGGGTTTGTAGAAGAAAAGTGTTTTTACATTTTCCATTTGCTTTATATAATTTTCACAGTATGTTACTTGCTCATAACGATTACAATTATTTTATTACAAATTTTTTATTACATGATTTGTTTATAGTTTTATTATGGTAGATATATTATAACTAATTGAGGTCCTGGAGAGATAATTAAGGTTTTAAAAAATCTTTTTTATATAAAAAATTTAAGAACTTCTTTAAATTTATAAAGAAAAAAATCACATTAATAATAAAATTTGAAAATACAATAATTCAGATCTAGTTCAGTTCTAGTTTAGTTCTAGTTCAGTTCTAATTCAGTTCTAGTTCAGCTCTAGTTCAGTTCTAGTTCAGTTCTATCACATCACAATCACATTAATAATAAAATTTGAAAATACAATAATTCAGATCTAGTTCAGTTCTAGTTTAGTTCTAGTTCAGTTCTAATTCAGTTCTAGTTCATCTCTAGTTCAGTTCTAGTTCAGTTCTAGTTCAGTTCTAGTTCAGTTCTAGTTCAGTTCCAGTTCAGTTCTATTTCAGTTCTAGTTCAGTTCTAGTTCAGTTCAGTCAGTTCAGTTCTAGTTCAGTTCTAGTTCAGTTCTAGTTCAGTTCTAGTTCAGTTCTAGTTCAGTTCTAGTTCAGTTCTAGTTCAGTTCTAGTTCAGTTCTAGTTCAGTTCTAGTTCAGTTCTAGTTCAGTTCTAGTTCAGTTCTAGTTCAGTTCTAGTTCAGTTCTAGTTCAGTTCTAGTTCAGTTCTAGTTCAGTTCTAGTTCAGTTCTAGTTCAGTTCTAGTTCAGTTCTAGTTCAGTTCTAGTTCAGTTCTAGTTCAGTTCTAGTTCCAGTTCTAGTTCAGTCTAGTTCAATTCTAGTCAGTTTCTAGTTCAGTTCTAGTTCAGTTCTAGTCAATTTCTAGTCCAGTTCTAGTTCAGTTCTAGTTCAGTTCTAGTTTCAGTTCTAGTTCAGTTCTAGTTCCAGTTCTAGTAGTTCTAGTTCAGTTCTAGTTCAGTTCTAGTTCAGTTCTAGTTCAGTTCTAGTTCAGTTCTAGTTCAGTTCTAGTTCAGTTCTTAGTTCAGTTCTAGTTCAGTTCTAGTTCAGTTCTAGTTCAGTTCTAGTTCAGTTCTAGTTCAGTTCTAGTTCAGTTCTAGTTCAGTTCTAGTTCAGTTCTAGTTCAGTTTCTAGTTCAGTTCTAGTTCAGTTCTAGTTTCATGTCAGTTCGTTCTAGTTCAGTTCTAGTTCAGTTTCTAGTTCAGTTCTAGTTCAGTTCTAGTTTCAGTTCTAGTTCAGTTCTAGTTCAGTTCTAGTTCAGTTCTAGTTCAGTTCTAGTTCAGTTCTAGTTCAGTTCTAGTTCAGTTCTAGTTCAGTTCTAGTTCAGTTCTAGTTCAGTTCTAGTTCAGTTCTAGTTCAGTTCTAGTTCAGTTCTAGTTCAGTTCTAGTTCAAGTTCTAGTCATTTCTAGTTCAGTTTCTAGTTCAGTTCTAGTTCAGTTCTAGTTCAGTTCTAGTTCAGTTCTAGTTCAGTTCTAGTTCAAGTTCTAGTTCAGTTCTAGTTCAGTTCTAGTTCAGTTCTAGTCCAGTTCTAGTTCAAGTTCTAGTCAGTTCTAGTTCAGTTCTAGTTCAGTTCTAGTTCAGTTCTAGTTCAGTTCTAGTTCAGTTCTAGTTCAGTTCTAGTTCAGTTCTAGTTCAGTTCTAGTTCAGTTCTAGTTCAGTTCTAGTTCAGTTCTAGTTCAGTTCTAGTTCAGTTCTAGTTCAGTTCTAGTTCAGTTCTAGTTCAGTTCTAGTTCAGTTCTAGTTCAGTTCTAGTTCTAGTCAGTTCTAGTTCAGTTCTAGTTCAGTTCTAGTTCAGTTCTAGTTCAGTTCTAGTTCAGTTCTAATTCAGTTCTAGTTCAGTTCTAGTTCTGTTCTAGTTCAGTTCTAGTTCAGTTCTAGTACAGTTCTAGTTTAGTTGGTGTTCTGTTCTAGTTTAGTTTACACTGACTTTTTTAAATATACCAAAAATTATACTAAAATATTTATTAAAAAAATTCTATAAAGAAATTTGACAAAAAATTTTAATAAAATAAAAGTTTTGCGAAAAGTATCTATAAAACCCAAATTAAACAAAAAATTGTCCATAAAATAAAATTGTTCTATAAAAAGAAAATATAACAACATTTTTAAATTTTTCCAATAAATAGTATTCAGTGTTTAAACAGAAATTTTTAGAAATGATATCATGAATACTTTTGTCTGAAGCAAATACTACTTTTCTTTTAAATTGATTTATTAGTTGGTTTTGCAATAAATTATACTTGTTGGCTTTAAACTCTTGAATTTTCCTTTTCTCTTTTATTTATTCTAAAAAAATCTCTTATTTTACTAATCAATCTAACTGTTCTCACTATTTTTCTCCAGGGTTTGCTTAAAGATAAATTTTGTTTTTATCTCTTAACCAACATGCGCCTTAGATAAATTACAACTCTCTTTATCCTTAATATTTTTCAAAGAAGGAGAAAGTCTTCTCAGGCTTTTTATACTTTATTGTGTTCCCACAACAATTACCCCTTGTTATGAAATAAATCATTTTAAATTCCTTTGATATAAAAGGATTTGATACAATATTGAAGAAATTATACTTTAGTATATAAAACCGTTATAATTTTGTATTTAATTATAAAAAAATCTATTAGAAAACTTGTTGAATGTTAAAATATTATTTCTTAAGATTTTTGTTTAAAAAAGTGTTTCTTGTGAAAGTTGATTGACTCTTTTTATTTATTCCTCTTTTCTTAACCTGCATTACCTTTAAGTCCATTTTTTTCTTAGTATTTTATCTTTGGGGATTTGTTGTTTCTGCTTTTTTTCTGCAACGCATTTATTTTACATTTTCTTCCCAACTAAAATTCTCAAAATAAAATTGTGTCTTTCATTGTGAGGTGATTGTATTATAATTTGTTAAATTTGTTGCAAATATTCGTATTTTTCCTTTTGTTTGGTTTTTTGCCATTTATAAAGGAATCATCTCTCTTGAGTGACAAATGAATGGGAAATAAGTTGTTGCAAATTGTTTGTCTAAAGAAAGAATAAACAAAAAATTGGGAAACATTTTATCAAGGGTTAATAAACTTTTTTAAATAAATAACAAATCATAAAATTTACGTTCTTCTTTCTAAAAATAACGTTGTTCTTAGAAAAGCTATGAGTGTAGAAGTACGATTTATAAATAAACTGGCACATGTTGTAATGAAGCAAGCAATAATTGAATGAAGTATTATGGGAAAGAAAGTAGATTTAGGGGTTACATGGTTAACTATGTAGGCCACTATAGTCCCCTATGCCTTGAGTGGAGTGTCGACTATAGTCCCTACTGTTAAGTCCTCTATAATTTTGATTATAGTGTTGTTTTTAGTTTCGACTATAGTCTTGTCTATTGTCCTGACTATAAAGTCGACTATAGTTATGAATATAGTTTCGTTTATAGTTATGAATATAGTTTCGATCGACTATTTTCAACTATCGTCAGGACTATGGAATAGAATATAGGGTCGACATAAGTTTCGTCTCAAGAGTCGATTGTATATGTTTTGATTATCATCTTTATTATAGAGTCTACTAGATTATGAGTCCGACATGACTATAGAGTCGGCTGTAGTCTCGACTATAGAATCGAATATAGGCTCGACTTTAGAGTCGGCTATAGTCTCGATTATAGAATCGATTATATGCTCGACCATAGGGTTGATTATTGTATCGAATATGGACTCTAGTCTGGAGTCTAGTATAGAGTCTAGTATGTAGTCTAGTATGGAGTCTTGTCTAGAGTCTAGTATAGAGTCTAGTATGTAGTGTAGTATGTAGTGTAGTATGTAGTCTAGTATGTAGTCTAGTATGTAGTGTAGTATGTAGTCTAGTATGTAGTCTAGTATGTAGTGTAGTATGTAGTCTAGTATTTAGTGTAGTATGTAGTCTAGTATGGAATGTATATATGGAGTCTAGTGTGAAGTCTAGGATGAATTCTAGTTTGGAGTATAATTCGGAGCATAGTTTGGAGTATAGTTTGGAATATAGTTAGATAGCTAGATAGTTAGTTAGTTAGTTAGTTAGTTAATTAGTTAGTTAGTTAGTAGTAGTTAGTTAGTTAGTTAGTTAGTTAGTTAGTTAGTTAGTTAGTTAGTTAGTTAGTTAGTTAGTTAGTAGTTATTAGTTAGTAGTTAGTTAGTTAGTTAGTTAGTTAGTTAGTTAGTTAGTTAGTTAGTTAGTTAGTTAGTTAGTTAGTTAGTTAGTTAGTTAGTTAGTTAGTTAGTTAGTTAGTTAGTTAGTTAGTTAGTTAGTTAGTTAGTTAGTTAGTTAGTTAGTTAGTTAGTTAGTTAGTTAGTTAGTTAGTTAGTTAGTTAGTTAGTTATTTAGTTAGTTAGTTCGTTAGTAGTTAGTTTAGTTAGTTAGTTAGCTAGTTAGTTGTTAGTTAGTTAGTTCGTTCTTTCTATTTTTTAGTTCGTCGTTTTGTTAGTTGTTCGTTATTTTTTGTGTTAGTTAGTTAGTTAGTTGTTCGTTAGTTAGTTTCTTTTTTCGTTTAGTTATTAGTTAGCTGTTAGTTCGTTCTTTCGTTTTAGTTTTCGTTCGTTCGTTTCGTGTTTTCTTTTCGTTCGTTCGTTCGTTCGTTCGTTCGTTTTGTTAGTTTGTTACTTGTGTTGTTCGTTGTTCTTAGTAGTTAGTTGTTATTTTTATTGTCTCAACATTACGGCAACTATAGAGTTGACCCATTGCACCGGCCTATATCTCGACTATAACGTCAGTCATAGACTAAGATATAGCCGATTCGCCTAAAGTTTCTGCTCTCTCTCTCATTCTCGACTATATAGTCCACTTCGGCGGAGGGTTAAAGGTTGTCCGACTGGTTTTGTTTGTGTTTATACATATGTAAGCGTACAAAAGAGTACAAGAGAGTACTTTGGCATCTCATTCGACTAAGATCTTAACTATATGCAGATCCGACTACTATCTTAACTTTAAAGTTTATTGAAGAACCTACTATGGAATCGACATAGTCGACTGTGCAGTAACTGTTATTCAATTTAAAAAAATTTGATTTCCATTTTTTTTTATCTTTATTTTAAGCAATAGTTTTGTCTTCGATCTGTTTCCCACTTCCATCCCTTTATTTATAGTTCCATTAACCCAACAACATCTGTGTTTATTGACGTTAAAATGTCTACCAAATGTTTTTCCTTTATTTTTGGTTTCTCTTTCCGTTTCTTCTCATTTTCAATTTTAGTCAAACCGTCAATAAATTTAAATCACAAACGTTGTTTTGTTTGTTTGACTATAAAAATAAGTTAACACCTAATATAAAACCTAATTTACTAAATCTAATATTTTCTCTCATTCAAATATTTTTTTGGATAAAAACAAATAAACAAACAAAAATCCCATAATTTCACTATGTTTTGCATGCAAATGTGTCTGCGAAGACTAAACAAACCTCAACAAAAGTATACTACTAAAATACACTTTTATTCACACTTTATTCAAAAAAAAAAAAAAAAAAAACAACGCAGCAGCAACATCATCCAGTTGAGTTCTTTCTATGACTGTAAAGACTCTTAGTTATACTTAGTAGAAAAGTCAACCAACTAATTTAACAACCACCCATGCAAACACACTCACTGACTGTTTTAATGTTGAGCCGTAAAAATTATTTGTCGGAGTGAGGTATGCATTTGCGGTTTTGTTATTTTATTGGTACAGTGGGTCTTTTTTTCTAGACAGAAGATAGGAGTTAGTTGTTAAAATTGTAGTAGAGACTGGAAACGAATCGATAGTATATAGTCTAGGCTATAGTCTAGTCTATAGTCTTTTCTATAGTCTAGTCTATATTCTAGTCTATAGTCTAGTCTATGGTCTATAGTCTAGTCTATAGTCTAGTCTATAGTCTAGTCTATAGTCTAGTCTATAGTCTAGTCTATAGTCTAGTCTATAGTCTAGTCTATAGTCTAGTCTATAGTCTAGTCTATAGTCTAGTCTATAGTCTAGTCTATAGTCTAGTCTATAGTCTAGTCTATAGTCTAGTCTAGTCTATAGTCTAGTCTAGTCTAGTCTATAGTCTAGTCTATAGTCTAGTCTATAGTCTAGTCTATAGTCTAGTCTATAGTCTAGTCTATAGTCTAGTCTATAGTCTAGTCTATAGTCTAGTCTATAGTCTAGTCTATAGTCTAGTCTATAGTCTAGTCTATAGTCTAGTCTATAGTCTAGTCTATAGTCTAGTCTATAGTCTAGTCTATAGTCTAGTCTATAGTCTAGTCTATAGTCTAGTCTATAGTCTAGTCTATAGTCTAGTCTATAGTCTAGTCTATAGTCTAGTCTATAGTCTAGTCTATAGTCTAGTCTAGTCTATAGTCTAGTCTATAGTCTAGTCTAGTGTAGTCTATAGTCTAGTCTATAGTCTAGGCTATAGTCTAGTCTATAGTCTAGTCTATAGTCTAGTCTATAGGCTAGTCTATAGTCTAGTCTATAGTCTAGTCTATAGTCTAGTCTATAGGCTAGTCTGTAGTTTTTCTATAGTCTAGTCTGTAGTTTATTCTAATTGTTGTGAGTATCGTTGAGATTGTTGTCCACTTTGGTTCCACTGTAAATTATGCGCCTTATTATAATATACCATCCATTAATATTCAAGTTATTCGACTTTCTGTTCTTTTGTTGAGTTGAAAAAGAATGTTCTGACGGTTGTGCACCTAAAGCATTCATCTACAAAATTCATATAAATTTTGTTTTGCCGTATAAAATGTTTACAATTTTGTTCAATAGGCTGGCGGGCAGAAGGACAGACATAATATTCCCACACAAAAATACATTTGTTTAAACTTGTATAGTGTTCATTGTTCTAAAAGACACAACATACCCCTCAGACACACACACACACCTTTATCTAACACTCAAAAAGAAAAAGTTAAGAAATGCCTTAAAAATTATGCCTTTTTCAACATTGTTGCAAGAGATTTTTTATTGAGGTATGAGTGTAAACATTTATTAAGTGCGTGCTTGAATAAAATACATTGTTTAATGTTTAGTTTTCTTTAGGTTCAACTCCTGTTTTTTTTTTTTTTTGCGGTAGGAATATTTTAATGTGCCATTTCATTTGCCACATGTGGTTCATATATATTGTAACATTTATGTTGAAGAATGAGTTTGCTTGAGAAGATGAATGAAATTGTTTGTTAAGAAAAACGTAAGTAAGAAAATTTTTGAGATTTATATTTTTAATATTGTGCCACATTTTGTGGCAAATTGTAGTTTCACTTTTTAGTAGTAGTAATATTGTGTATGCCATTAACAACATATATTTTATTGACTTAGCAAAGACATATTTTCATAAAAGGTTTCAACATTTTGATGTCTTTGATCTTGTGCGTCAGACGATGTACGTGTAGGAGAAAATAGCACTTTGAAACAAGTTTCTAAGTTTTGTGGTAAAAATTTTTATGATGGTTTTTATTTGTTTAGCCTTTTTGAATGGGTTAAGTTTATTGCACTTGGGAAGGATAAAACTAAAATAGTTTATTTACTTTTGTGTGGGAGGTGGGCAAGTATTGAGGATATTTAAGCATTTAGGGTAATAAAAAAAATTTGTCAAAATAGTGATAAATATAAGAGCTTGTTTGCTGTAATATGACAAACAAATATTAATTTTTATCGCCGATACTTAAATGAGATCCACAAAACCACTGCGACTGGAAATATTCAATTTCATTGTCTTTCCATTGTAAAAGATGACTCTTTAGTAAATTTTATAGGCGAGATTATAGTAGTCTCTAGTCTATAATTGACTCTATAGTTGAGATTATAATTGTCTTTTAATATTGAGTCCATGACTTTATTGACAAGACTTTTGCTGATTATATAGTTGATGAAATAATCGAGCATATAGAAGGCTTTATAGTCAGCTCTATAGTCGATAAGTTAGTCGACTCTATAGCGTTATAACAGATGACTCTATAGTGGAGACGATTGCTGCTCCTATAGTTCACGGAATAACCAAGAATATAGTTAAGACTATAGTTAACTCTGCACTCGAAACTATAGTAAATTCTATAGAAACTATAGTCAATTCTGTCGACTTTTTAAACGTCACCTTAATCGACTCTATAGAAAAGACTTCAGTCAACTCTATATAGTCGACTCTGAGTTTTAGTATATAGTCGACTCTATAGTCATGTTATAATCGAAGCTTTAGTCGATTCTGTATTAGAGGATGTAGTCGACTTCTTAGACGAGGCTACAGTCGACCTTATATTCACAAGTATTGTCCATTGTCCAGACTACTATATAGTCGAGTGACTCTATAGTCGAGATTATAATTGAATCTAAAGTCTATTAGTTGATTCTATAGTCGAGAAAATTGCAGACTCTATAGTTTGAATTTCAGTCTATAGCCGACTCTATAGTCAAGGCTATAGTCGACACTCTAGTTAAAGATTTAGTCGATTCTGTATTAGTAGATATACTGGATTTCATAGCCGAGTCTATAGTCCACTCTATAGTCAGAAGTATAGTTCATTGTCGAGACTATAGTTTTGACTATATTCGACCCTATATTCTAGACTATAGTCGACTCTAGTCTAGACTAGACTATAATCTACTCTATGGTCGAGGTTATAGTCGACTCTAAAGTGGATTCAGGACTATTCTATAGTAGTTTCATAGACGATGCTATAGTCGACCATATATTCAGAAGTATAATCCATTGTCCAGACCCTAGTCTAGTCTACTCTATAGTCGAGACTATAGGGACTCTATAGTCGAGATTATAATTGAATCTAAAGACGATTAGTTTATTCTATAGTCGAGAAAATTTCTGATTCTATAGTTTGAATTTTACTTCATAGCCGACACTATAGTCATAGTCGACTCTATAGTCAAAGCTATAGTCGACACTATAGTCGACACTGTATTAGAGGATATAGTGGACTTCATAGCCGAGTCTATAGTCCACCCTTTAGTCAGTAGTATGGTTCATTGTCGAGAATAGTCGACTCAAGTCAATTGAAGATTATTCTATAGTCGAGGTTAACTTGACTCTATAGTCGGCTCTGTACTCGGCTCTATACTCGGCTCTATAGTCGCCTCTGTACTCTGCTCTATGGTCAACTCTATAATCAAGATTATAGTCAACTCAATAGTCTATACTTTTATTTACACATTATACATCTTAACATATTTTATCTGCACTTTTCAAAAAATCTATAAAAATTCTTAAAATTTCCATAAAAAATACTTCTTTATTATAATTTGTGTTTTCTTTGTAAAACAATAACAAACTTAGCCTTTGTTGCTTATTAAATAAATGCAGATAAAATAACATCATTAATAAATTCTAAAAAAGAATTCTAAAAATACTTAAAGCCAAGAAATTCTTAAGAATAAAACAACAAGAAGAAAAAAACACAAACAAACTTTGCAGACAAAACACTCATACATCTATAAGGACACATTTTTTTTTTTTTTGTCTACAAAAAATAATTAAAATCACTCATAATAATAATATTTTTCTACATATTTTTGCATTCTTTACTGGAAATAAAGAAAAATATACGATGAATATGAAAAAATTAATAAATACATGAGATATGAAAACAAAGTTGTCCACCAGTGCGTATGAGTGACGACACATTACTAAAGAATTGTTGAATGAACATACTTTTTATTACTCATACCACCTGGGGTGCAATGAAAACGCACACTCGTTGCGCGTTACATTGCCACTCTGACATTATGAACAATAAAGAAATTATAAATAAATTTTATTTTAAGTGGAAAAATTGTGAAATAAATGAAAAATTATTATTTAAGCAAAATATATTACACGAGTTTAAACCTGGAGGGAAAATGTGAAATATTTTTTTTTTTATAAATTCAATTTTATTATTTTTCATATACGTACTCAACATTTTAATATATTTTTGTTAGAAAATTATTTTGCAAATTTTTATATATTTTTTAAAATGTGCATTAAATTTTTAGGTAGGTGTTTTTTATTATTAATAATAAAAACCACTTATTTTAAATGGTTGAAAATTTATTTATTGTTAAATTAATGCGTAAAGAAGGACCTTTTGATCCTTTCTAAACACATTTTATTACTTCTAGTAAAAGTCCACGTTTCTGAAATTCATTTAAATTCTTTGCTAGAAATGTGCAAATTTTACTAATTATATAATTCTTTTATAAGTTTGCATGACCCTAACCCTTTCCACTTCATGGCAATTCATTAATATTCACAAAGTAACAATTGTCATTCACTATCCCTATACAATTCATGTTTTCCTACTGCTATTTCTCTTAATAAAATTTTCCTTTCTATTCGAGAAAATCCTTATTATGTTGCATGCATAACTCAAGTTTTTGCAACATGTTTAAAGTATTTTAAGCATGACTTAATCTAATATTAAATAGTGTTATAGCAATAGCTGTCTGTTCATGTTTAATTCCTTGTACATTCTCTTGTAGTCCATCAGCTACATGCCACTCTTATCATTTGCCTTATACACAAGAACTAGACAAGGCTTAAATATAAAGTTTCATGAAGATTTGTGTTCAAACCCACCAACAACATCCACTACATACAACATGTTGTCCATCCATCCATCCAACCAAACAAACAACTTAGTGTGTATATTTGTGTCTACTATTTAGCACTTGGCTTATTTACTTAAACTTTATGGCAATGAATGCATGTTAATGTTTTCCAATGCTAATGAAGATGCAAACAAAAAATATATACAAGATAATGAACATGATTATATTAATGGTCATAATGATAATGTTAATGTGTATATGAATTAGTTTAAAAGAACTTTAAACATAAAGTAGAAAGATAGAGAGAGAAAAGCAGTTTGAGTAGACATAAAAAAGTTTGTAGTTTTTTTCTTTTAATTTATAGCTATTTTAAAGCGTTTATGAAAATTGTGGTTAAATGGAAAACACTTTAAATAAATTCTCATAAAAAATTATGAATTGTGGGAGTGTGAGGAAAGTTTTAAAGTATATTGTAACTAAGAGAAGTGGATTTTTTAACGAAGATTGTTTTTACCTATAAATATAAAAGAATTTTTGTAGTTTTTTTATACAAAGAGATCTTGTGTATAATTAATGAGACAAATTTATTGAAAATAAAAAATACTGGAAAATATGGAAATTATAGAGAATTCTCGACAATATATTCGGGTTCAAATACTACTGTCGAAACTCTACAAATAAAACTATAGTCGATTCTTTACTTGATGCTATTTACAGTCGAGACTATTGTCGTCTTTATACTATAGAGTCTATAGTCAAATCTATAGACAGCTAATTGGCCGATTCTATGGTCAAGACTATTGCCGATTCTATAGTCAATACTATTATCAAATCTATAGTCAACCATACAGTTGAAAATATTCTCGAATCAACAGTCAATTCTGTATTCCAGGTTATGTATAGTCGACAATATAGTCGGCTCCATTATCGTCTCAAAAGTCGTATCTACTGCTGACTCCATATTTCATAGTCTTCCCTATTGTCAATTACATAGTCGTCTCTCCTTTGCCGCCTCTATAGTCAACTATATTGTCGTCTAAAAAGTCTGAACTATAATTGACTCTTTAGTCAAGACTATTCTGGGTTCAATTGATGTCTTTATAGTCGTTTATATTGTCGACTCTATACTCAACTCCATTGTTGACCCTATAGGCGAGTCTTTAATTGATTCTATGGTATATAATTTCTCTATAATCATGACGTTTGTCGGCTCTATAGTCTAGTCTAATTGATTCTAAGGTTAACTCTATATTTAATCAGCTCTATAATCTATTTCGATCTTAATTATACATGTATAGCGGAGTATATTATCTACTCTATATTTGAGTTGATATTCGATTTTCATATTCGACTCTATAGAAGAGACTTAATTCGAATCCATAGTCGAGGATACAGTCGACTCTATAGGAGATGCTAAAGTCGACTCTATAGGTTACACTATCGACAACTCTATAATCGCGGCTATAGCCAACTCTTTATATAGTCGCCTCTATAATCGAGACTATACAAATTTATATGATCTGCTCTATAATCAGGACTATTGTCGGTTCTACAGTTGACTCTTTTGACGATCATACTCTGTAGCAGTGCTGCCCATACACATACTGTTACACATTAATTTGTATTGGTAAAGCAGCAGAGAACAAAATGTAACCCAAAATAAAACTGTACTAATAAAATGACTGCAAACTAAAAAGTATATTCTAACTGTCAAATTGATATTATGGATTTTGGATTTTTAAAGTTCATATATAAAAAACTATCAGCTGTGCTCTCTCATTCATCTACATAAATTCGGCTTTCTCAAAATTTTGTTGTTGTATTTCTGTGTGGATTTTAAAAAAGTTGCGTACAGATCTTACTTCGACAAATGCTGATCAGCAACTGAGTTGATTTTGTTTTGCAAGTTGAGAGATAATCAACTAACCAGTGTGACTAGGTCTCAAAAAATGTTGCGGCTAAATCCCATCCAAAATAATGCTAGAAAAAATGCTAAATTGATTTTAAAATGCCAAAAAAAATGCTAAAATTTTTTAAGTGTTTTTATGAACAATTCATATTAATTTGTAACTGAAATTCATTGTAATTTATATCAAGTAAGAAAGTATATTCTGCCGTGGTTGACCATATGATTATAAAATTTGATTTATTTTTCGTAATAAAGCATTTATGTTGAATTGAACCTTGGTTCCGATATATTTAAACTAATTTTCTGAGAAAGGCTTTATACATTTGTATATGTATGGTATAAAGGACGGACTATAACCATTTTTAAAAGGTTTTGTCATTGGATCAAAAAGCATACGTGGTTATTGTTTTGATAATTTCAACCTCTACCAGACGGTCAGACTTACATGGCTTAATCGATTCAGAAAATGATTCTTAACCGATTAGTATACTCAAACGTAGTATAGTGGAGTAGGGTAAAAAATTAAGTTCCGTGGTATTAAGATAAACAGAAATGCTAAAAATTATTTCAAAATTTCTGTAAATTTAGCAATATGTAATGTCTCTAACTTTGAAATATTTCTGAATGAAAAATTATATTAAAACTCTATTAATTAGACTAGTTGCTCATGGTATAAAACCTATATGTGTTTTCGGAAGGAAAAGTATAATATTTCTAGTTTTACTTTTTTTATATAAACAATTTTATTTGTCTTCCTCAAAACACTTTAAAAATGGTTTTCATGTCACAAAAATATTGAAAATTCCGTTGAAATAATTTTAAATCTCGGTGAATAGATGTCAGGTTTATAACTCATACTTCCAAGATTTTTTCGGAAAAATATATATGAGAATATATGAAATGAATTGCGAGATATATTCAAATCCGTAAGTTTGTAATTCTGGAATAAATTGTCAGTAATATTTTCGAAATTTATTTATTTTTTTTAATTAAAAAAAAAAAAACGTGACAACAAAATTACTAAAAATTTGGTAAAAATAAAAAGAACAGAAAGTAGGATGAGAAAGTCTTAATTAGATATTATTAATTTTTTTCAATAAATTAACAAGAACTCCTGAAGGATGATAAAAATTAAAACCTCTTTATTTCGTATAGGAAAAAATAAAATTTGTTAATTAACCGTCATACATAGCCTTTTCCAAAATTATATGTTTCATTCCATGAGCAAACAAAAAGTATTAGTTTGTAAAATAGCGTACTGAACGTCTTTGTAAAAATATATGAAATCTCTTGAATTATTTCTATCACCTCGAATTTAAAAAAGCATTGGGTTCCTGAAAAATATTTTAGAATACAGCATTTTAAAGTATTCACTTGTATTGGCGTAATTTTAAGTTATTTATCTTCATGAATCTTTTTGCATTATTTTGAATTACAGTGTAAATTATTACATTTCTCATATTTCTTGTTGCTTGTGTTTGGGTAGACATTTAATTCTGATTTTTTCCGGTTAAACCTATTTCCAATATAAATCTTTTTTGCAAAAATTTGTCTTTTTTTGTTTATATACTAAAATTGCAAAAAAAGCTAAAAATGCTAAAAATATTTTATAAAAATGCTAAATAAAATGCCAAATGCTAAATTAAAATTTTACAGCTAAATCAAAATAAAAAATGCTAAATCTAGCTGCAAAAATGCCAAAATGGTCACACTGCAACTAACACATGCTCAAATAAGAAAATACACAAGTAAGCTTATAGTGCAGGTGAGTTAACGTAACGTCAGCAGAAATTTCTTGCCCTATCTCGCGTGATAGGGAATCGCGATTTTGGGCAATATTGCTCTATAGTCATATATTTTATAGACTATCAACTCCATAGTCAAGTCTAAAGTCGAGGCTACAGTCGACTCTATAGTTAAGACTAACGAAGACTGTATATTCGAGGTATGGCGATAGACGAATCCTTTTATATGCGAGACTATAATTGATTCTATGGTCGAATCTATCTATAATTTACTCAATAAGCAACTCTATTAGCGGCTCTATATAGTCGACTCTATAGAGAAGATTGAAGATATGATTGTCACTATTTATTACCACCTTTATAGTCGAGACTAAACTATATAGACGAGACTGTAGACGACTCTTTATATAGTCGATACTATAATAGACTTTGTCGGGAATCTAATTGACTTCGTATTCAACACTATAGGCAATTATATTGTCTACTATATAGTCCAATTTATAGTCGAAGCTATAGACGGTTCTATAGTCGAGATTATCTCCATACACATAAAAATTAAAAAATTGAAAACTCAGCAATATTTTCTATAAAAAGACAAATTATACCAAATTTCTGTTATTTTACGAAAAAATTCTTTCCAAATTTTCTATTGTATTTATAATTAAATACTTGTTTGATATAAAATTATGGTTCAATTGGCAAAAATTTAATATGTATTTGTTAAAATGATCAAAATTAAAAACACAAAAAGGTCCTTTGTCCAACAAAAATTTGTTTCATACTAGTTTGGTTCATTATCTATTGTTCTAAAGAGTTCTATTGTTTTACGTCTGCATTTAAGGATTTATTTCTTTAGATGAGTGTATATGTATGTGTTAGCGAGTATTTGTTACAAATATTTTGCGCAAACTATTTATCAACTGTTTGTTGCTCATTGTTCATTTTTTTTTTTCCTTTCAATAATGAAACATGTTTTGTTTTTTGTTATCCTGTCCCATTTTTATCTAATTTTTCCTAGCTACAAACTGGCTGCTCTTTATTTCACTTTTCACCTTTAAAAGAAAATAATATTGTATCCTTTTAGCCAATTTTTGTTTCTTTTTTTGATGGCTACTGTGCACCAGCAAATTTACTGTATTGCATAGTAAAGAGCTCAAGTCCATTAAGCTGCTGCTGTTGTAATGTAATAGACACATGTAGAAAATATTTTCTATGGCTGCATTTTTACTAACACTTTCAAATATTTACAATATGTTGTTAGTTTTAATGAATAATGACTTTACTGTTGTATAAATTTTTTCCGTAGGAAATCGAAATGTAACTAAATTAGTAAACTGTTGCAAAGTACTCTTGCAAAGCTTTTTAATAGATAGATAGATAGATAGATAGATAGATAGATAGATAGATAGATAGATAGATAGATAGATAGATAGATAGTTAGTTAGTTAGTTAGTTAGTTAGTTAGTTAGTTAGTTAGTTAGTTAGTTAGTTAGTTAGTTAGTTAGTTAGTTAGTTAGTTAGTTAGTTAGTTAGTTAGTTAGTTAGTTAGTTAGTTAGTTAGTAGTTAGTTAGTTAGTTAGTTAGTTAGTTAGTTAGTTAGTTAGTTAGTTAGTTAGTTAGTTAGTTAGTTAGTTAGTTAGTTAGTTAGTTAGTTAGTTAGTTAGTTAGTGTTAGTTAGTTAGTTAGTAGTTAGTTAGTTAGTTAGTTAGTTAGTAGTTAGTTAGTTAGTTAGTAGTAGTTAGTTAGTTAGTTAGTAGTTAGTTAGTTAGTTAGTTAGTTAGTTAGTTAGTTAGTTAGTTAGTTAGTTAGTAGTTAGTTAGTTAGTTAGTAGTTAGTTAGTTAGTTAGTTAGTTAGTTAGTTAGTAGTTAGTTAGTTAGTTAGTTAGTTAGTTAGTTAGTAGTTAGTAGTAGTTAGTTAGTGTTAGTTAGTAGTTAGTTGTAGTTAGTTAGTTAGTTAGTTAGTTAGTTAGTTAGTTAATTGGTAGTAGTTAGTTAGTTAGTTAGTTAGTTAGTTAGTAGTTAGTTAGTTAGTTAGTTAGTTAGTAGTTAGTTAGTTAGTTAGTTAGTAGTTAGTTAGTTAGTTAGTTAGTTAGTTAGTTAGTTAGTTAGTTAGTTAGTTAGTTAGTTAGTTAGTTAGTTAATTGGTTAGTTAGTTAGTTAGTAGTAGTTAGTTAGTTAGTTAGTTAGTTAGTTAGTTAGTTAGTTAGTTAGTTAGTAGTTAGTTAGTTAGTTAGTTAGTTAGTTAGTTAGTTAGTTAGTTAGTTAGTTAGTTAGTTAGTTAGTTAGTTAGTTAGTTAGTTAGTTAGTTAGTTAGTTAGTAGTTAGTTAGTTAGTTAGTTAGTTAGTTAGTTAGTTAGTTAGTTAGTAGTAGTTAGTTAGTTAGTTAGTTAGTTAGTTAGTTAGTTAGTTAGTTAGTTAGTTAGTTAGTTAGTTAGTTAGTTAGTAGTTAGTTAGTTAGTTAGTAGTTAGTTAGTTAGTTAGTTAGTTAGTTAGTTAGTTAGTTAGTTAGTTAGTTAGTAGTTAGTTAGTTAGTTAGTTAGTTAGTTAGTTAGTTAGTTAGTTAGTAGTTAGTTAGTTAGTTAGTTAGTTAGTTAGTTAGTTAGTATGTTAGTTAGTTTAGTTAGTTAGTTAGTTAGTTAGTTAGTTAGTTAGTTAGTTAGTTAGTTAGTTAGTAGTTAGTTAGTTAGTTAGTTAGTTAGTTAGTTAGTTAGTTAGTTAGTTAGTTAGTTAGTTAGTTAGTTAGTTAGTTAGTTAGTTAGTTAGTTAGTTAGTTAGTTAGTTAGTTAGTTAGTTAGTTAGTTAGTTAGTTAGTTAGTTAGTTAGTTAGTTAGTTAGTAGTTAGTTAGTTAGTTAGTTAGTTAGTTAGTTAGTTAGTTAGTTAGTTAGTTAGTTAGTTAGTTAGTTAGTTAGTTAGTTAGTTAGTTAGTAGTTAGTTAGTTAGTTAGTTAGTTAGTTAGTTAGTTAGTTAGTTAGTTAGTTAGTTAGTTAGTTAGTTAGTTAGTTAGTTAGTTAGTTAGTTAGTTAGTTAGTAGTTAGTTAGTTAGTTAGTTAGTTAGTTAGTTAGTTAGTTAGTTAGTTAGTTAGTTAGTTAGTTAGTTAGTTAGTTAGTTAGTTAGTTAGTTAGTTAGTTAGTTAGTTAGTTAGTTAGTAGTTAGTTAGTTAGTTAGTAGTAGTTAGTTAGTTAGTTAGTTAGTTAGTTAGTTAGTTAGTTAGTTAGTTAGTTAGTTAGTTAGTTAGTTAGTTAGTTAGTTAGTTAGTTAGTTAGTTAGTTAGTTTGTTTGTTAGTTTGTTAGTTTCATCAGCAAATCATAGAATTTGCAAATATACTACGTTCATTAGTTAAAAAACGTTTAAATATTTTTTGATTTATAAATGGCAGTTAAGACTTTCTATGCAAGTTATGAATGGACCTTTGGTATGAAGAATGTGTGCAATTTATTGTTTTTTTTTTACTGTTTCCACCTTTTGTCCAACAGAATTAGCTGGAAAATATTCGCACTCCAACTATTTTGAGTCCTTTTTGTTCTTATTCTAAAACACTTTGCTGGGTTAACTTGGTTACCAGTTTATAGACACAATTTCATTATATTCTTTTCAGCATTGAAGAAGAAAATGAAGAATCATGTTCTTTTTATACACACCATTATTTTCAGAATTTTCCTCATCTATTCTTTTGTTACAAACATTTTTATCAACTGTTTTAAAGTGCATTCATTTACTATTGTGCTTTGTAAAATGTTTGAGTTTTTTTTTCTCTTAAAGTTTTTTTCTTCTGATTTTGCCTAACGAACGTATGTATGTTGTGCAATTTATGTTCGAGATAAATTGTTGATGGCAATATTTTTGAAATTATGAAAGATGAAAAATGCTTTAAAACATTTAAAGTAAGAATCGACCATTTTTAAAGCAGCAGGTAGTTGAGATTGGCGAATAGTAGAGATAATATATAGTTATTTAAGGTTTAAAACTGAACAATAAGATAAGTTTACAACATTTCTATAGTGGAGGCTGATCCCAATATGAGTTAAGGGCGCTTGATGCACGTGAACATCTTGCCATATGCTTGTTTTAAAAATATAAATTGAAAAATGCTCATTTTATTACTGTGTGTTCAGTTCAACCATTATATTTTATTTCCATTTATTTCTTGTATATACAATAAAAAGGAACAATTGAATGTAAAATAAAAATTTACATTAAATATATTTTATATTATTACATGAAACCTTTTAACTTTTGATATACTGTACATATTCAATTTAAAAATTCTTATGAAAAATGTGTGTGCATTAAACATACCTACAAATAATGTAATTTATTTAGAATAAAATCCATTTGTAATGACTTATTACTTATTAGTGTAATTATTATAAAAACAATGACAACTTGCAACAGGAAACGGAAATTTTGTCAAAACTAACAAAAAACAAACAAACATTACTTGAACACATGCAACGAAATATGGTCAATATCAAATTTAAGTCGATTTTGATATTAAAGAAATCAAATATATGTACATATATATTCTTTGAATTTTATTTTCATCTCAAAATTTTATGTAAAATATAAATGTCTTGTTCCCTTAAATAAATTATATGTGAAAAATATGTCGAACGAAATTGTTAAAATGTGTAAGAAGAAAGAATGAAAGCTCATAGGAAATGCAGAGGAAATGACAACTAAAGAAATGTAAAACAAAGTACATAAAAACATGCATATATAAAGGTATCCTTACGCTTGCATCTACATACATAATATGTCATTATAAATAATTCCTTTGTATAACCTTCACCTTCGAGAGAAGGGTGCATATAAGTTTGTCATTCCATTTGTAATTTCCACAATATAATTTTCCGACCCTATTTTTCATATAGAAACTTTTATGTTGAATTTTACCGCAATACCGATGTTTTTAAGCAATTTATTGATGAAAAACTAAATTTCTAAAATAGGCTTTTATATGGGACTTAGGGTCAAATATGAGCCGATCCTCAACAAATTAGGAGGAGGGATGTATTTTTATATTAAAGTTTGTTGTGCTGAAATTCATCGCTATACTAATGGTTATGAGTAAATTTTTGGACGTTTAAGTTATTTTTTAGAGGGGGGGGAGTGTTTGTATGGGGGCTAAGGTCAAACGACGGCTGATCATTATAATAATCGGCATGGTCAGTTATGCTTATATAAAACTTAGTTGTGTCAATTTTTGGAGAGATACTGATATATTTGACGTAGTTATGAGTTAAAAACCCCAAATCGGAAGGTCAGGTTGTATGGGGGCTAGGTGAAATAATAGACCGATTTGAACCATTTTCAATAGGCATCCTATGCATCAATAGGCGTATGATCCAAAAAGTTATTCTGGTCAATATACTTAAAGGTCGGTGTAGGACCATATTTTGGTGCGTTACGAACATACATGCGTATTTTGTTGTTTTTTATGCTTTTCCTATTTTCTTGGTCTTTTGTGGGTTTTGTTTACTTTGGCGTTAGTTGTTATTTTATGTTATTGTTATTGATATCAAAAAACTAATTATATATAATTACTGTCTTCGACCACTTTAATTTAATATTTTACAAAACGACTACATTGATCAAAAAGCAGAAATCCAAACCTTTCATTCGATGTAACTATCTTTGGATTATGTCATACGGTTCTCGAGTTATAAGCTTCCAAATTTTGGTCGAACATAACCAGAGATTGTATGTTTTGTCCTCAAATGATTTTTAGATTTTAATCGATATTTCGATAGATTTTATGAATTTTTTAATAAAATTTGGCATATTTATAAATTGGAATATCGCGCTTCATATATGCTATGATATAACTTTCTAAGTCCATTATGAAGTGAGAAATACACGTCTTAATTATAAATGTCCTATTTTAACCTATTTAAAGAAATGCCTGGCGGTCCAAAGGTTACCCATCTTGTAGCCAAGTTTCCAATCTATCACATAGTGAAACATTGACTTAAATACCTCAAGTGGTTTCCGAGATATATCAAGTTAAAGAAATTAGTGTGTGATAATCCACCTACTACCAGCTTCTGGTGACCTGGTGTTTGATAAAATTTTTGAAATTTAATTTATCGTTTTTTGTGGGGCCAAAGATACTTTTTGATTTTGCTTAATATCTCGGTTGTTCTTAAAGAAAATTTAATGAAATTTTGTGTGTAGGTAGAGAATGAAATGAGGAATATTTTTCAAGAAACAAAAACTGCCACGCCCACTTGTTGCAATAAAAAATGGGCGTAAAATTATAATTACTATTTTCGACAACTTAGATATATTTTTTGACAAAATTAATACAACGATCTAATAGTTAAATTCCCAACCTTTCATTTGATATAACTCTCTTCGAAATATATCGAACAATTCCCGAGTTATAAGGTTCCAAATGTTGGTCGAATATAGGCAAAAAATGTATGTATGTTTTGTGCGAAAATGATTTTTAGATTTTAATCGATATTTCGATGGATTTTAAGAATTTTTGAATAAAATTTGGCATGTTTATAAAATGGAATATTGTGAGTCTAATAAGCTATAATTCGTACGTACATTATGAAGTGAATTATGAGCGTCTTTACTATTAATTTAATTTTCCATCAGATTTGCCTTTTACATATTTTGAACACTTACCGTTTTATGAAATAAAACAAATTGTTGTATTTTTTTTTTTTTTCTATTAATTTGCCGAGTAATTTTATTTTTGGCTTTTATTTATTTTTGTTCTATATTTTCATTTAGTTCATAAAAGCTGCGCTTTAAGAGTTTTGTTTTCTCAATATTTTGTTTTGTTTTTCTGTATGTTGTGTCGCTTTTTATTAGTTAGTTGATTTTATTGAATAAAGTTTGTGATATTTATTTTGTTGTTTTATTAATTAATATTGTTTTTATATAAATTATTTATTTATTGTATTTGTTAATTAATATTAATAAATTTACATATTTTTATTACATTTAAATAAATTTTATTAGCTTTTTTCATGATATTTTCTTTTGGGTTTTTACAAAATTATTTATTTTATCGGTTGATTTGTTTTATGTTAAACTTAAAAGACAAAATAAAAGTTTAAATATTAAATTGCAACTAATATTTTCGTTTGTTTAAATTTAAGTTGATTTTGCAAACATTTTTGTAATTTCAAATCATAAACAAAGCTATTAAATTTATTTTAATAATTTTTTTTTTTTTAATAAATATATTTTGCTTTTTTTTAATAATAAATACGTTGTAGTTTTTATATGGCATATGAGCGTATCAAAAATTATTTATTTTCTTTAAGCATTTCCTTCTTTTTTTGTTTTTAAAATATGAAAAATAAGCTCTTTTTTATTAATATATTTTCTTTTAAATTTGTTTTATTATTATTTTAATAAAATATTTTTTTGTTATTGTTGTAGTTTGTTTTTGTTCGGTTTTTCTCTGCTTTAATAAATATTTATATAGATTTTTAGTTATTTTTTTACAAAATTTATTTGTATGTATAAAAAAAAATTAGGTGTGTTTGAATTGCAAATGATTGACTTGTTGTTTGGTTGGTTGATTGCATACAAAAATTAACTAAATAAATTGTAAAGAGTTTTTTTTTTTTTTTTTTTGCTCAAAAAATGTTAGAGTATGTATGGTTTTGTTCGTTTTCTTGTTTAGCTTTTAAATTTATGGGGATTTTCTTTTCTTAATAATTAAATGCTTTTTTATTTTTTCTCTCTTTTTGCTAACTAATTAATGAACATTTTTGTTTAAATATATTTTTTTATATATATACGTTTTGTTTAATTTAATTTATCAAATTAATAATGGCCACTAAGCTATTTAGAATATTTTGGAATGTTGTTAATGGTAAAATTATGTTTGAGTTTATAGGTTGCTTTCTTTTTAGCCAGTAATGTATATAACTTAGAAAGAAATAGTCTAGTTTATAGTCTAGTCTATAACCTAGTCTATAGTCTAGTCTGTAATCTAGCCTATAGCCTAGTTCATAGTCTATAGTCTAGTCTATAGTGTAATCTATAGTCTAGTCTATAGTCTAATCTATAGTCTAGTCTATAGTCTAGTCTATAGTCTAATCTATAGTCTAGTCTATAGTCTAGTCCATTGTCTAGTCTATAGTCTAGTCTATAGTCTAGTCTATAGTCTAGTCTATAGTCTAGTCTATAGTCTAGTCTATAGTCTAGTCTATAGTCTAGTCTATAGTCTAGTCTAGTCTAGTCTATAGTATAGTCTATAGTCTAGTCTATAGTCTAGTCTATAGTCTAGTCTATAGTCTAGTCTATAGTCTAGTCTATAGTCTAGTCTATAGTCTAGTCTATAGTCTAGTCTATATCTAGTCTATAGTCTAGTCTACGTCTAGTCATATATCTAGTCTATAGTCTAGTCTATAGTCTAGTCTATAGTCTAGTCTACAGTCTAGTCCTGTAGTCTAGTCTATAGTCTAGTCTATAGTCTCGTCTATAGTCTAGTCCCCTATAGTCTAGTCTATAGTCTAGTCTAAGTAGTCTATAGTCTAGCTATAGTCTAGGTCTATAGTCTAGTCTATAGTCTAGTCTATAGTCTAGTCTATAGTCAGTCTAAGTTAAGTCTCTAGTAGTCTAGTCTATCTAGTCTAGTCTATAGTCTAGTCTATAGTCTAGTCTATAGTCTAGTCTATAGTCTAGTCTATAGTCTAGCTATAGTCTAGTCTATAGTCTAGTCTATAGTCTAGTCTATAGTCTAGTCTATAGTCTAGTCTATAGTCTAGTCTATAGTCTAGTCTATAGTCTAAGTCTATAGTCTAGTCTATAGTCTAGTCTATAGTCTAGTCTATAGTCTAGTCTATAGTCTAGTCTATAGTCTAGTCTATAGTCTAGTCTATAGTCTAGTCTATAGTCTAGTCTATAGTCTAGTCTATAGTCTAGTCTATAGTCTAGTCTATAGTCTAGTCCATAGTCTAGTCTATAGTCTAGTCTATAGTCTAGTCTATAGTCTAGTCTATAGTCTAGTCTATAGTCTAGTCTATAGTCTAGTCTATAGTCTAGTCTATAGTCTAGTCTGTAGTCTAGTCTATAGTCTAGTCTATAGTCTAGTCTATAGTCTAGTCTGTAGTCTAGTCTGTAGTCTAGTCCATAGTCTAGTCCATAGTCTAGTCTATAGTCTAGTCTATAGTCTAGTCTATAGTCTAGTCTATAGTCTAGTCTATAGTCTAGTCTATAGTCTAGTCTATAGTCTAGTCTATAGTCTAGTCTATAGTCTAGTCTATAGTCTAGTCTATAGTCTAGTCTATAGTCTAGTCTATAGTCTAGTCTGTAGTCTATTCTTGTCTATAGTCTAGTCTGTAGTCTAGTCTATAGTCTAGTCTATAGTCTAGTCTATAGTCTAGTCTATAGTCTAGTCTATAGTCTAGTCTATAGTCCAGTCTATAGTCTAGTCTATAGTCTAGTCTATAGTCTAGTCTATAGTCTAGTCTATAGTCTAGTCTGTAGTCTAGTCTGTAGTCTAGTCCATAGTCTAGTCTATAGTCTAGTCTATAGTCTAGTCCATAGTCTAGTCTATAGTCTAGTCTATAGTCTAGTCTATTACCTAGTCTATAGTCTAGTCTATAGTCTAGTCTGTAGTCTAGTCTATAGTCTAGTCTGTAGTCTATTCTAGTCTATAGTATAGTCTATAGTCTAGTCTATAGTCTAGTCTATAGTCTAGTCTATAGTCTAGTCTATAGTCTAGTCTATAGTCTAGTCTATAGTCTAGTCTATAGTCTAGTCTATAGTCTAGTCTATAGTCTAGTCTATAGTCTAGTCTATAGTCTAGTCTATAGTCTAGTCTAGTCTATAGTCTAGTCTATAGTCTAGTCTATAGTCTAGTCTATAGTCTAGTCTGTAGTCTAGTCTGTAGTCTAGTCCATAGTTTAGTCTATAGTCTAGTCTATAGTCTAGTCCATAGTCTAGTCTATAGTCTAGTCTATAGTCTAGTCTATTACCTAGTCTATAGTCTAGTCTGTAGTCTAGTCTATAGTCTAGTCTATAGTCTAGTATGTAGTCTAGTCTATAGTCCTAGTCTGTAGTCTATTCTAGTCTATAGTCTAGTCTATAGTCTAGTCTATAGTCTAGTCTATAGTCTAGTCTATAGTCTAGTCTATAGTCTAGTCTATAGTCTAGTCTATAGTCTAGTCTATAGTCTAGTCTATAGTCTAGTCTATAGTCTAGTCTATAGTCTAGTCTATAGTCTAGTCTATAGTCTAGTCTATAGTCTAGTCTATAGTCTAGTCTATAGTCTAGTCTATAGTCTAGTCTATAGTCTAGTCTATAGTCTAGTCTATAGTCTATAGTCTAGTCTATAGTCTAGTCTATAGTCTAGTCTATAGTCTAGTCTATAGTCTAGTCTATAGTATAGTCTAGTCTATAGTCTAGTCTAGTTTATTAGTTAATTTAGACTAAATTTTCAAAAAAAATTTTGAATTTTTTTTTTTTATAGAAATATAAAAATCTCGTTAATTTTCGATAAAAAACTAAAAACTCAAACATAAATTTACAATTAATTATTTTTCCCCTTGATTTCAAGCAAATACATAATTAACATAATGTATTTTACTTCTTATACATTCTTCTTCGTTAGATAATAAATTTTGGTATAAAAATATGAAATAAACATGTTTGTTTTAAACTTAAATTAATTAATTTATTAATATAAGTAAGGTAGTTTTTTATAAATGATAATTTAACTAATTAAACAAATGTTGAAATACAAATTAAAAATATAAAACTAATAAATTCATTAAATGTTCTTCAGATATTGCAAAAAATACTTAAGAATAAACAAAAAGTAATGTGTTAATTAATAACTTAAATATTTAAATAACAACTTAAAAATGAAGAGTTTTTAATAAAAATAGTTTAATGGAACAAAATGGCACTAAATTTTGTTAAGAGTTAAACTAATAACAAGATGCTATAATTAATATTTAGTTAAGACAATAATTTGTTTAGGTTTTTTGTTTTTTTTTAGAGATTAATTACAATATTTGTTTATATAATATATAAGAAAAAATGGTAACAATTGGATGTTTGTTTTGCTTTGTTAATTTCTATATAATTTCATATAAACTTTTTTTAGCTAAATGCAATTTAGCAGCAGTTATATGTTGAACAACAATTTATGAGTATTTTTATTTAAAGGAAATTATTTATGTGTTTAATTAAACAACAAAAAAATTTTGTCAGTCTTTCTTTTTTAAAAAAAAGAGTGTTTGGTTTTTAGGTGATTTGTTTTCTAAAAAAAAATAATATTCTAAATTATAACATTTATTCATTTTAAATGAAATGAAAAAAAATTTAAATAAATTGAAAGAAAATATTTAATAACGTTTAATAGGTTCTTGTTTTATAAGCATTAGCTTTTGAGCCAAATTTTGCCTTAAAATTGTTTGATTTTTAAAGCTTTAATCGTAAAAGCTTTTGAGTTGTAATTATATGTATATAATTTATAGATCATTTAACTGCTGCTGCCTAAGTTTGTAATTAAATTGTATGTTGTTTTTATGTGTTTTTAGAAATCTTATAAAGTTGTGAAATTTGTATGAAATTATAAATTACAAATTAATTTAAAACATAAATTGTTTTTGTATAATTATAATAGTTATTTGTTGATTAATACTAGTATTAATAATGATTTCGTTAAAGGTCTTAAAGCTTAATAAAAATATTTGTAAATGTAGATTTAGATTTTAGATATAAATAGGTGTTTCTTGACCCGTCAGTAAACGAAACATGGAAGTGGGCATAGTTTTCATTAGAATCTGTAAAAAAAAAATGATAGTATTTTTAATTTATAATAATTTTATAGTATAGCCTATATTGCATTCTTTACTCTAGTCAACAGTCCAGTTTATAGCCTAGTCTATAGTCTATTCTATAGTATCTGCACTAGACTATAGTTTTGTCTATAGTTTAGTCTATAGCCGAATCTGTAGTCTAATGTATAGTCTAATCTAAAGCGTAGTCTGCAGTCTCGTCTATAGTCAAGTCTTTATCTTAGCCCACACTACAGGCTATAGTCTGGTCTAGATCGTCTAGATTGTTGTCTAAGCTATAGCCTACACACTAGACAATAGACTAGACTATAGACTAGACTATAGACTAGACTATAGACTAGACTATAGACTAGACTATAGACTAGACTATAGACTAGACTATAGACTAGACTATAGACTAGACTATAGACTAGACTATAGACTAGACTATAGACTGGACTATAGACTAGACTATAGACTAGACTATGGACTAGACTATAGACTAGGCTATCGACTAGACTATAGACTGGACTATAGACTAGACTATAGACTAGACAATAGACTAGACTATAGAATAGACAATAGACTAGACTATAGACTAGACTATAGACTGGACTATAGACTAGACTATAGACTAGACTATAGACTAGACAATAGACTGGACTATAGACTAGACTATAGACTAGACTATAGACTAGACTATAGACTGGACAATAGACTGGACTATAGACTAGACTATAGACTAGACTATAGAATAGACAATAGACTAGACTATAGACTAGACTATAGACTGGACTATAGACTAGACTATAGACTAGACTATAGACTAGACAATAGACTAGACTATAGACTGGACTATAGACTAGACAATAGACTAGACTATAGACTAGACAATAGACTAGACAATTGACTAGAATATAGACTAGACTACAGGCTAGACTATAGACTAGACTATAGACTAGACAATAGACTAGAATATAGACTAGACTATAGACTATACTAAAGACTAGACTAAAGACTAGACTATAGACTAGACTAAAGACTAGACTATAGACTAGACTATAGACTAGACTATAGACTAGACTATAGACCAGACTATAGACTAGACTATAGACTAGACTATAGACTAGACTATAGACTAGACTATAGACTAGACTATAGACTAGACTATATACTAGACTATAGACTAGACTATAGACTAGAATATAGACTAGACTATAGACTAGACTATAGACTAGACTATAGACTATAGACTGGACTATAGACTAGACTATAGACTAGACTATAGACTATAGACTAGACTATTGAATAGACTATTGAATAGACTATAGACTAGACTATAGACTAGACTATAGTCTAGACTATAGACTAGACTATAGACTAGACTATAGACTAGACTATAGACTAGACTATAGACTAGACTATAGACTAGACTATAGACTAGACTATAGACTAGACTATAGACTAGACTATAGACTAGACTATAGACTAGACTATAGACTAGACTATAGACTCGACTATAGACTAGGCTATAGACTAGACTATAGACTCGACTATAGACTAGGCTATAGACTAGACTATAGACTAGACTATAGACTAGACTATAGACTAGACTATAGACTCGACTATAGACTAGGCTATAGACTCGACTATAGACTAGGCTATAGACTAGACTATAGACTCGACTATAGACTAGGCTATAGACTAGACTATAGACTAGACTATAGACTAGGCTATAGACTAGACTATAGACTAGACTATAGACTAGGCTATAGACTATAGAATAGACTATAGAATAGACTATAGACTAGACTATAGACTAGACTATAGACTAGACTATAGACTAGACTATAGACTAGACTATAGACTAGACTATAGACTAGACTATAGACTAGACTATAGACTAGACTATAGACTAGACTATAGACTAGACTATAGACTAGACTATAGATAGACTATAGACTAACTATAGAAGACTAGACTATAGACTAGACTATAGACTAGACTATAGACTAGACTATAGACTAGACTATAGACTAGACTATAGACTAGACTATAGACTAGACTGTAGACTAGACTGTAGAACTAGACTATAGACTAGACTGTAGACTAGACTGTAGACTAGACTATAGACTAGACTATAGACTAGACTATAGAATAGACTATAGAATAGACCATAGACTAGACCATAGACTAGACTATAGACTAGACTATAGACTAGACTATAGACTAGACTATAGACTAGACTTATAGACTAGACTATAGACTAGACTATAGACTAGACTATAGACTAGACTATAGACTAGACTATAGACTAGACTATAGACTAGACTATAGACTAGACTATAGACTAGACTATAGACTAGACTATAGACTAGACTATAGACTAGACTATAGACTAGACTATAGACTAGACTATAGACTAGACTATAGACTAGACTATAGACTAGACTATAGACTAGACTATAGACTAGACTATAGACTAGACTATAGACTAGACTATAGACTAGACTATAGACTAGACTATAGACTAGAACTATAGACTAGACTAGACTAGACTTAGACTACTAGACTATAGACTAGAACTATAGACTAGACTATAGACTAGACTATAGACTAGACTATAGTCCTAGTCTATAGACTATATAGACTAGTCTATAGTCTAGTCGATAGTCTAGTCCTATAGTCTAGTCTATAGTCTAGTATATAACGTAGTATATAGTCTAGTCTATTATTTGTCTAGTCTATTGTCTAGTCTATAATCCAGTCTATAGTCTAGTCTATAGTCTAGTCTATAGTCTAGTCTATAGTCTAGTCTATAGTCTAGTGTATAGTCTAGTCGATAGTTAGTCTAGTCTATAGTCTAGTCTAGTCCAGTCTATAGTCTAGTCTATAGTCCTAGTCTAGTCTAGTCTATAGTCTAGTCTATAGTCTAGTCTATAGTCTAGTCTATAGTCTAGTCTATAGTCTAGTCTATAGTCTAGTCTATAGTCTAGTCTATAGTCTAGTCTATAGTCTAGTCTATAGTCTAGTCTATAGTCTAGTCTATAGTCTAGTCTATAGTCTAGGCTATAGTCTAGTCTATAGTCTAGTCTTTTATTCTATAGTTGTCTATAGTCTAGTCTTTTATTCTATAGTCTTGTCTATAGTCTAGCCTATAGTCTAGTCTATAGTCTTGTCTATAGTCTAGCCTATAGTCTAGTCTATAGTCTAGTCTATTCTAGTCTATAGTCTAGTCTATATTCTAGTCTATAGTCTAGTCTAGTATATTCTAGTCTATAGTCTAGTCTATAGTCTAGTCTATAGTCTAGTCTATAGTCTAGTCTATAGTCTAGTCTATAGTCTAGTCTATAGTCTAGTCTATAGTCTAGTCTATAGTCTAGTCTATAGTCTAGTCTATAGTCTAGTCTATAGTCTAGTCTATAGTCTAGTCTATAGTCTAGTCTATAGTCTAGTCTATAGTCTAGTCTATAGTCTAGTCTATAGTCAGTCTATAGTCTAGTCTATAGTCTAGTCTATAGTCTAGTCTATAGTCTAGTCTATAGTCTAGTCTATAGTCTAGTCTATAGTCTAGTCTATAGTCTAGTCTATAGTCTAGTCTATAGTCTAGTCTATAGTCTAGTCTATAGTCTAGCCTGTAGTCTATAGTCTAGTCTAAAGTCTAGTCTAGTCTACAGTCTAGACTATAGTCTAGTCTATAGTCTAGTCTATAGTCTAGTCTATAGTCTAGTCTATAGTCTAGTCTATAGTCTAGTCTATAGTCTAGTCTATGGTCTAGTCTATAGTCTGTCTATAGTCTAGTCTAGTCTATAGTCTAGTCTATAGTCTAGTCTATAGTCTAGTCTATAGTCTAGTCTAGTCTATAGTCTAGTCTATAGTCTAGTCTATAGTCTAGTCTATAGTCTAGTCTAGGTCTATAGTCTAGTCTATAGTCTAGTCTATAGTCTAGTCTATAGTCTAGTCTATAGTCTAGTCTAGTATATAGTCTAGTCTATAGTCTAGTCTATAGTCTAGTCTATAGTCTAGTCTATAGTCTAGTCTATAGTCTAGTCTATAGTCTAGTCTATAGTCTAGTCTATAGTCTAGTCTATAGTCTAGTCTATAGTCTAGTCTATAGTCTAGTCTATAGTCTAGTCTATAGTCTAGTCTATAGTCTAGTCTATAGTCTAGTCTATAGTCTAGTCTATAGTTAGTCTATAGTCTAGTCTATAGTCTAGTCTATAGTCTAGTCTATAGTCTAGTCTATAGTCTAGTCTATAGTCTAGTCTATAGTCTAGTCTATAGTCTCTAGTCTATAGTCTAGTCTATAGTAGTCTAGTCTATAGTCTAGTCTATAGTCTAGTCTATAGTCTAGTCTATAGTCTAGTCTATAGTCTAGTATATAGTCTAGTCTATAGTCTAGTCTATAGTCTAGTCTATAGTCTAGTCTATAGTCTAGTCTATAGTCTAGTCTATAGTCTAGTATATAGTCTAGTCTATAGTCTAGTCTATAGTCTAGTCTATAGTCTAGTCTATAGTCTAGTCTAGTCTAGTCTATAGTCTAGTCTATAGTCTAGTCTATAGTCTAGTCTATAGTCTAGTCTATAGTCTAGTCTATAGTCTAGTATAGTCTAGTCTAGTCTATAGTCTAGTCTATAGTCTAGTCTATAGTCTAGTCTATAGTCTAGTCTATAGTCTAGTCTATAGTCTAGTCTATAGTCTAGTCTATAGTCTAGTCTATAGTCTAGTCTATAGTCTAGTCTATAGTCTAGTCTATAGTCTAGTCTATAGTCTAGTCTATAGTCTAGTCTATAGTCTAGTCTATAGTCTAGTCTATAGTCTAGTCTATAGTCTAGTCTATAGTCTAGTCTATAGTCTAGTCTATAGTATAGTCTAGTCTATAGTCTAGTCTATAGTCTAGTCTATAGTCTAGTCTATAGTCTAGTCTATAGTCTAGTCTATAGTCTAGTCTATAGTCTAGTCTATAGTCTAGTCTATAGTCTAGTATATAGTCTACTAGTCTATAGTCTAGTCTATAGTCTAGTCTATAGTCTAGTCTATAGTCTAGTCTATAGTCTAGTCTATAGTCTAGTCTATAGTCTAGTCTATAGTCTAGTCTATAGTCTAGTCTATAGTCTAGTCTATAGTCTAGTCTACAGTCTAGTCATAGTCTAGTCTATAGTCTAGTCTATAGTCTAGTCTATAGTCTAGTCTATAGTCTAGTCTATAGTCTAGTCTATAGTCTAGTCTATAGTCTAGTCTATTGTCTAGTCTATAGTCTAGTCTATAGTCTAGTTTATAGTCTAGTCTATAGTCTAGTCTATAGTCTAGTCTATAGTCTAGTCTATAGTCTAGTCTATAGTCTAGTCTATAGTCTAGTCTATAGTCTAGTCTATAGTCTAGTCTATAGTCTAGTCTATAGTCTAGTCTATAGTCTAGTCTAGTCTCATAGTCTAGTCTATAGTCTAGTCTATAGTCTAGTCTATAGTCTAGTCTATAGTCTAGTCTATAGTCTAGTCTATAGTCTTAGTCTATAGTCTAGTCTATAGTTAGTCTATAGTCTAGTCTATAGTCTAGTCTATAGTCTAGTCTATAGACTAGACTATAGACTAGACTATAGACTAGACTATAGACTAGACTATAGACTAGACTATAGTCTAGTCTATAGACTATATAGACTAGTCTATAGACTAGACTATAGACTAGACTATAGACTAGACTATAGTCTAGTCTATAGACTAGACTATAGTCTAGTCGATAGACTAGTCTAGAGTCTAGTCTATAGTAGTCTATAGTCAGTCTATAGTCTAGTCTATAGACTAGTCTATAGTCTAGTCTATAGTCTAGTCTATAGTCTAGTCTATAGTCAGTCTATAGTCTAGTCTATAGTCTAGTCTATAGTCTAGTCTATAGTCTAGTCTATAGTCTAGTCTATAGTCTAGTCTATATCTAGTCTATAGTCTAGTCTATAGTCTAGTCTATATGTCTAGTCTATAGTCTAGTCTATAGTCTAGTCTATAGTCTAGTCTATAGTCTAGTCTATAGTCTAGTCTATAGTCTAGTCTATAGTCTAGTCTATAGTCTAGTCTATAGTCTAGTCTATAGTCTAGTCTATAGTCTATAGTCTAGTCTATAGTCTAGTCTATAGTCTAGTCTATAGTCTAGTCTATAGTCTAGTCTATAGTCTAGTCTATAGTCTAGTCTATAGTCTAGTCTATAGTCTAGTCTATAGTCTAGTCTATAGTCTAGTCTATAGTCTAGTCTATAGTCTAGTCTATAGTCTAGTCTATAGTCTAGTCTATCTTCTAGTCTATATTCTAGTAGTCTATGGTCTATTCTATAGTCTAGTCTACAGTCTAGTCTATAGTCTAGTCTACAGTTAGTACAGTCTAGTCTATAGTCTAGTCTACAGTCTAGTCTATAGTCTAGTCTATGTCTAGTCTATAGTCTAGTCTATAGTCTAGTCTATAGTCTAGTCTATAGTCTAGTCTATAGTCTAGTCTATAGTCTAGTCTATAGTCTAGTCTATAGTCTAGTCTATAGTCTAGTCTATAGTCTAGTCTATAGTCTAGTCTATAGTCTAGTCTATAGTCTAGTCTAGTCTATTATAGTCTAGTCTATAGTCTAGTCTATAGTCTAGTCTATAGTCTAGTCTATAGTCTAGTCTATAGTCTAGTCTATAGTCTAGTCTATAGTCTAGTCTATAGTCTAGTCTATAGTCTAGTCTATAGTCTAGTCTATAGTCTAGTCTATAGTCTAGTCTATAGTCTAGTCTATAGTCTAGTCTATAGTCTAGTCTATAGTCTAGTCTATAGTCTAGTCTATAGTCTAGTCTATAGTCTAGTCTATAGTCTAGTCTATAGTCTAGTCTATAGTCTAGTCTATAGTCTAGTCTATAGTCTAGTCTATAGTCTAGTCTATAGTCTAGTCTATAGTCTAGTCTATAGTCTAGTCTATAGTCTAGTCTATAGTCTAGTCTATAGTCTAGTCTATAGTCTAGTCTATAGTCTAGTCTATAGTCTAGTCTATAGTCTAGTCTATAGTCTAGTCTATAGTCTAGTCTATAGTCTAGTCTATAGTCTAGTCTATAGTCTAGTCTATAGTCTAGTCTATAGTCTAGTCTATAGTCTAGTCTATAGTCTAGTCTATAGTCTAGTCTATAGTCTAGTCTATAGTCTAGTCTATAGTCTAGTCTATAGTCTAGTCTATAGTCTATCTATAGTCTAGTCTATAGTCTAGTCTATAGTCTAGTCTAGTCTAGTCTACAGTCTAGTCTACAGTCTAGTCTATAGTCTAGTCTACAGTCTAGTCTATAGTCTAGTCTATAGTCTAGTCATAGTTAGTCTATAGTCTAGTCCATAGTCTAGTCTATAGTCTAGTCTATAGTCTATAGTCTAGTCTATAGTCTAGTCTATAGTCTAGTCTATAGTCTAGTCTATAGTCTAAGTCTATAGTCTAGTCTATAGTCTAGTCTAGTCTAGTCTATAGTCTAGTCTATAGTCTAGTCTAGTCTATAGTCTAGTCTAGTCTATAGTCTAGTCTATAGTCTAGTCTATAGTCTAGTCTATAGTCTAGTCTATAGTCTAGTCTATAGTCTAGTCTATAGTCTAGTCTATAGTCTAGTCTATAGTCTAGTCTATAGTCTAGTCTATAGTCTAGTCTATAGTCTAGTCTATAGTCTAGTCTATAGTCTAGTCTATAGTCTAGTCTATAGTCTAGTCTATAGTCTAGTCTATAGTCTAGTCTATCTAGTCTATAGTCTAGTCTATAGTCTAGTCTATAGTCTAGTCTATAGTCTAGTCTATAGTCTAGTCTATAGTCTAGTCTATAGTCTAGTCTATAGTCTAGTCTATAGTCTAGTCTATAGTCTAGTCTATAGTCTAGTCTATAGTCTAGTCTATAGTCTAGTCTATAGTCTAGTCTATAGTCTAGTCTATAGTCTAGTCTATAGTCTAGTCTATAGTCTAGTCTATAGTCTAGTCTATAGTCTAGTCTATAGTCTAGTCTATAGTCTAGTCTATAGTCTAGTCTATAGTCTAGTCTATAGTCTAGTCTATAGTCTAGTCTATAGTCTAGTCTATAGTCTAGTCTATAGTCTAGTCTATCTATCTATAGTCTAGTCTATAGTCTAGTCTATAGTCTAGTCTATAGTCTAGTCTATAGTCTAGTCTATAGTCTAGTCTATAGTCTAGTCTATAGTCTAGTCTATAGTCAGTCTATAGTCTAGTCTATAGTCTAGTCTATAGTCTAGTCTATAGTCTAGTCTATAGTCTAGTCTATAGTCTAGTCTATAGTCTAGTCTATAGTCTAGTCTATAGTCTAGTCTACAGTCTAGACTATAGTCTAGTCTATAGTCTAGTCTATAGTCTAGTCTATAGTCTAGTCTATAGTCTAGTCTATAGTCTAGTCTATAGTCTAGTCTATAGTCTAGTCTATAGTCTAGTCTATAGTCTAGTCTATAGTCTAGTCTATAGTCTAGTCCATAGTCTAGTCTATAGTCTAGTCTATAGTCTAGTCTATAGTCTAGTCTATAGTCTAGTCTATAGTCTAGTCTATAGTCTAGTCTATAGTCTAGTCTATAGTCTAGTCTATGTCTAGTCTATAGTCTAGTCTATAGTCTAGTCTATAGTCTAGTCTATAGTCTAGTCTATAGTCTAGTATAGTCTAGCCTTTAGTCTAGTCTATAGTCTTTAGTCTATTTATAGTCTAGTATATAGTCTAGTCTATTGTCTAGTCTATAGTCTAGTCTATAGTCTAGTCTATAGTCTAGTCTATAGTCTAGTCTAGTCTATAGTCTAGTCTATACTCTAGTCTATAGTCTAGTCTATTGTCTAGTCTATTGTCTAGTCTATTGTCTAGTCTATGTCTAGTCTATAGTCTAGTCTATAGTCTAGTCTATAGTCTAGTCTATAGTCTAGTCTATAGTCTAGTCTATAGTCTAGTCTATAGTCTAGTCTATAGTCTAGTCAATAGTCTAGTCTATAGTCTAGTCTATAGTCTAGTCTATAGTCTAGTCTATAGTCTAGTCTATAGTCTAGTCTATAGTCTAGTCTATAGTCTAGTCTATAGTCTAGTCTATAGTCTAGTCTATAGTCTAGTCTATAGACTAGTCTATAGTCTAGTCTATAGTCTAGTCTATAGTCTAGTATATAGTCTAGTCTATAGTCTAGTCTATTGTCTAGTCTATAGTCTAGTCTAGTCTATAGTCTAGTCTAGTCTATAGTCTAGTCTATAGTCTAGTCTATAGTCTAGTCTATAGTCTAGTCTATAGTCTAGTCTATAGTCTAGTCTATAGTCTAGTCTATAGTCTAGTCTATAGTCTAGTCTATAGTCTAGTCTATAGTCTAGTCTATTGTCTAGTCTATAGTCTAGTCTAGTCTATAGTCTAGTCTATAGTCTAGTCTATAGTGTAGTCTATAGTCTAGTCTATAGTCTAGTCTATAGTCTAGTCTATAGTCTAGTCTATAGTCTAGTCTATAGTCTAGTCTATAGTCTAGTCTATAGTCTAGTCTATAGTCTAGTCTATAGTCTAGTCTATAGTCTAGTCTATAGTCTAGTCTATAGTCTAGTCTATTGTCTAGTCTATAGTCTAGTCTATAGTCTAGTCTATAGTCTAGTCTATAGTCTAGTCTACAGTCTAGTCTATAGTCTAGTCTATAGTCTAGTCTATAGTCTAGTCTATAGTCTAGTCTATAGTCTAATCTAAAGTCTAGTCTATAGTCTAGTCTATAGTCTAGTCTATAGTCTAGTCTATAGTCTAGTCTATAGTCTAATCTAAAGTCTAGTCTATAGTCTAGTCTATAGTCTAGTCTATAGTCTAGTCTATAGTCTAGTCTATAGTCTAGTCTATAGTCTAGTCTACAGTCTAGATTATAGTCTAGAGTCTAGTCTATAGTCTAGTCTATAGTCTAGACTATAGTCTAGACTATAGTCTAGTCTATAGTCTAGTCTATAGCCTAGTCTATAGTCTAGTCTATAGTGTAGTCTAGTCTCTAGTCCAGGTTATTGTCTACAGTGCAGTCTATAGTCTAGTATATAGTCTAATCTGTAGTCTAGTCTATAGTCCAGTTTGTCTAATCTATAGTACAGTCTATAGCCTAGTCTATAGTCTAGTCTATAGTCTAGTCTATAGTCTAGTCTATAGTCTAGTCTATAGTCTAGTCTATAGTCTAGTCTATAGTCTAGTCTATAGTCTAGTCTATAGTCTAGTCTTATGTCTAGTCTATAGTCTAGTCTAGTCTAGTCTATAGTTAGTCTATAGTCTAGTCTATAGTCTAGTCTATAGTCTAGTCTATAGTCAGTCTATAGTCTAGTCTATAGTCTAGTCTATAGTCTAGTATATAGTCTAGTCTATAGTCTAGTCTATAGTCTAGTCTATAGTCTAGTCTATAGTCTAGTCTATAGTCTAGTCTATAGTATAGTATAGTCTAGTCTATAGTCTAGTTCTATAGTCTAGTCTATAGTATCTAGTCTATAGTCTATCTATAGTCTAGTCCATAGTCTAGTCTATAGCTAGTCTATAGTCTAGTCTAGTATAGTCTATAGTCTAGTCTATAGTCTAGTCTAGTACTAGTCTATAGTCTAGTCTATAGTCTAGTCTATAGTCTAGTCTATAGTCTAGTCTATAGTCTAGTCTATAGTCTAGTCTATAGTCTAGTCTATAGTCTAGTCTATAGTCTAGTCTATAGTCAGTCTATAGTCTAGTCTAGTCTAGTATAGTCTAGCCTTTAGTCTGTCTATAGTCTAGTCTATAGTCTATTAGTCTAGTTTATAGTCTAGTATATAGTCTAGTCTATTGTCTAGTCTATAGTCTAGTCTATAGTCTAGTCTATAGTCTAGTCTATAGTCTAGTCTAGTCTATAGTCTAGTCTATACTCTAGTCTATAGTCTAGTCTATTGTCTAGTCTATTGTCTAGTCTATTGTCTAGTCTATTGTCTAGTCTATAGTCTAGTCTATAGTCTAGTCTATAGTCTAGTCTATAGTCTAGTCTATAGTCTAGTCTATAGTCTAGTCTATAGTCTAGTCTATAGTCTAGTCAATAGTCTAGTCTATAGTCTAGTCTATAGTCTAGTCTATAGTCTAGTCTATAGTCTAGTCTATAGTCTAGTCTATAGTCTAGTCTATAGTCTAGTCTATAGTCTAGTCTATAGTCTAGTCTATAGTCTAGTCTATAGACTAGTCTATAGTCTAGTCTATAGTCTAGTCTATAGTCTAGTCTAGTCTAGTCTATAGTCTAGTCTATTGTCTAGTCTATAGTCTAGTCTAGTCTATAGTCTAGTCTAGTCTAGTCTATAGTCTAGTCTATAGTCTAGTCTATAGTCTAGTCTATAGTCTAGTCTATAGTCTAGTCTATAGTCTAGTCTATAGTCTAGTCTATAGTCTAGTCTATAGTCTAGTCTATAGTCTAGTCTATTGTCTAGTCTATAGTCTAGTCTAGTCTATAGTCTAGTCTATTGTCTAGTCTATAGTCTAGTCTAGTCTATAGTCTAGTCTATAGTCTAGTCTATAGTCTAGTCTATAGTCTAGTCTATAGTCTAGTCTATAGTCTAGTCTATAGTCTAGTCTATAGTCTAGTCTATAGTCTAGTCTATAGTCTAGTCTATAGTCTAGTCTATAGTCTAGTCTATTGTCTAGTCTATAGTCTAGTCTATAGTCTAGTCTATAGTCTAGTCTATAGTCTAGTCTACAGTCTAGTCTATAGTCTAGTCTATAGTCTAGTCTATAGTCTAGTCTATAGTCTAATCTAAAGTCTAGTCTATAGTCTAGTCTATAGTCTAGTCTATAGTCTAGTCTATAGTCTAGTCTATAGTCTAGTCTATAGTCTAGTCTATAGTCTAATCTAAAGTCTAGTCTATAGTCTAGTCTATAGTCTAGTCTAGTCTAGTCTATAGTCTAGTCTATAGTCTAGTCTACAGTCTAGATTATAGTCTAGAGTCTAGTCTATAGTCTAGTCTATAGTCTAGACTATAGTCTAGACTATAGTCTAGTCTATAGTCTAGTCTATAGCCTAGTCTATAGTCTAGTCTATAGTGTAGTCTAGTCTCTAGTCCAGGTTATTGTCTACAGTGCAGTCTATAGTCTAGTATATAGTCTAATCTGTAGTCTAGTCTATAGTCCAGTTTGTCTAATCTATAGTACAGTCTATAGCCTAGTCTATAGTCTAGTCTATAGTCTAGTCTATAGTCTAGTCTATAGTCTAGTCTATAGTCTAGTCTATAGTCTAGTCTATAGTCTAGTCTATAGTCTAGTCTATAGTCTAGTCTATAGTCTAGTCTATAGTCTAGTCTATAGTCTAGTCTATAGTCTAGTCTATAGTCTAGTCTAGTCTACAGTCTAGACTATAGTCTAGTCTATAGTCTAGTCTATAGTCTAGTCTATAGTCTAGTCTATAGTCTAGTCTATAGTCTAGTCTATAGTCTAGTCTATAGTCTAGTCTATAGTCTAGTCTATAGTCTAGTCTATAGTCTAGTCTATAGTCTAGTCTATAGTCTAGTCTATAGTCTAGTCTATAGTCTAGTCTATAGTCTAGTCTATAGTCTAGTCTATAGTCTAGTCTATAGTCTAGTCTATAGTCTAGTCCAATGGTGCCCAAAATCACTATTCCCTATCACGCGAGATAGGGCAAGAATATTCTGCTGACGTTGCGTTGACTCACCTACACTATAAGCTTACTTGTGTATTTTCTTATTTGAGCATGTGCTAGTTGATTATCTCTCAACTTGCAAACAAATCAACTCAGTTGCTGATCAGCATTTGTCGAAGTAATCTGTACGCAACTTTTTTAAAATCCACCAGAAATACAACAACAAAATTTTGAGAAAGCCGAATTTATGTAGGTGAATGAGAGAGCACAGCTGATAGTTTTTTATATATGAACTTTAATGTACGCTGTCTGTCAAAATCCATAATATCAATTTGACAGTTAGAATATACTTTTTAGTATGCAGTCATTTTATTAGTACAGTTTTTTTTGTTCTCTGCTGCTGCTTTACCAATACAAATGAATGTGTAACAGTGTGTGTATGGGCAACACTGGTCTAGTCTATAGTCTAGTCTATAGTCTAGTCTATAGTCTAGTCTATAGTCTAGTCTATAGTCTAGTCTATAGTCTAGTCTATTGTCTAGTCTATAGTCTAGTCTATAGTCTAGTTTATATCTAGTCTATAGTCTAGTCTATAGTCTAGTCTATAGTCTAGTCTATAGTCTAGTCTATAGTCTAGTCTATAGTCTAGTCTATAGTCTAGTCTATAGTCTAGTCTATAGTCTAGTCTATAGTCTAGTCTATAGTCTAGTCTATAGTCTAGTCTATAGTCTAGTCTATAGTCTAGTCTATAGTCTAGTCTATAGTCTAGTTTTAGTCTAGTCTATAGTCTAGTCTATAGCCTAGTCTTTAGTCTAGTCTATAGTCTAGTCTATAGTCTTTAGTCTAGTTTATAGTCTAGTATATAGTCTAGTCTATTGTCTAGTCTATAGTCTAGTCTATAGTCTAGTCTAGTCTAGTCTATAGTCTAGTCTATAGTCTAGTCTATAGTCTAGTCTATAGTCTAGTCTATAGTCTAGTCTATAGTCTAGTCTATAGTCTAGTCTAGTCTATAGTCTAGTCTATACTCTAGTCTATAGTCTATTCTATTGTCTAGTCTATTGTCTAGTCTATTGTCTAGTCTATTGTCTAGTCTATAGTCTAGTCTATAGTCTAGTCTATAGTCTAGTCTATAGTCTAGTCTATAGTCTAGTCTATAGTCTAGTCTATAGTCTAGTCTATAGTCTAGTCTATAGTCTAGTCTATAGTCTAGTCTATAGTCTAGTCTATAGTCTAGTCTATAGTCTAGTCTATAGTCTAGTCTATAGTCTAGTCTATAGTCTAGTCTATAGTCTAGTCTATGTCTAGTCTATAGTCTAGTCTATAGTCTAGTCTATAGTCTAGTCTATAGTCTAGTCTATAGTCTAGTCTATAGTCTAGTCTATAGTCTAGTCTATAGTCTAGTCTATTGTCTAGTCTATAGTCTAGTCTAGTCTATAGACTAGTCTATAGTCTAGTCTCTAGTCTAGTCTATAGTCTAGTCTATAGTCTAGTCTATAGTCTAGTCTATAGTCTAGTCTATAGTCTAGTCTATAGTCTAGTCTATAGTCTAGTCTATAGTCTAGTCTATAGTCTAGTCTATTGTCTAGTCTATAGTCTAGTCTAGTCTATAGTCTAGTCTATAGTCTAGTCTATAGTCTAGTCTATAGTCTAGTCTATAGTCTAGTCTATAGTCTAGTCTATAGTCTAGTCTATTGTCTAGTCTATAGTCTAGTCTATAGTCTAGTCTATAGTCTAGTCTATAGTCTACAGTCTAGTCTATAGTCTAGTCTATAGTCTAGTCTATAGTCTAGTCTATAGTCTAATCTAAAGTCTAGTCTATAGTCTAGTCTATAGTCTAGTCTATAGTCTAGTCTATAGTCTAGTCTATAGTCTAGTCTATAGTCTAGTCTATAGTCTAGTCTATAGTCTAGTCTACAGTCTAGACTATAGTCTAGAGTCTAGTCTATAGTCTAGTCTATAGTCTAGACTATAGTCTAGACTATAGTCTAGTCTATAGTCTAGTCTATAGCCTAGTCTATAGTCTAGTCTATAGTGTAGTCTAGTCTCTAGTCCAGGTTATTGTCTACAGTGCAGTCTATAGTCTAGTATATAGTCTAATCTGTAGTCTAGTCTATAGTCCAGTTTATTGTCTAATCTATAGTCTAGTCTATAGTCTAGTCTATAGTCTAGTCTATAGTCTAGTCTATAGTCTAGTCTATAGTCTAGTCTATAGTCTAGTCTATAGTCTAGTCTATCTAGGTCTATAGTCTAGTCTATAGTCTAGTCTTAGTCTAGTCTATAGTCTAGTCTATAGTCTAGTCTATAGACTAGACTATAGACTAGACTATAGACTGTACTATAGATTAGACAATAAACTGGACTATAGACTAGACTACAGATTAGACTATATACTAGACTATAGACTGCACTGTAGACAATAGCCTGGACTAGAGACTAGACTACACTATAGACTAGACTATAGACTAGACTATAGACTAGACTATAGACTAGAGTAAAGACTAGACTATAGACTAGATTATAGACTAGACTATAGACTAGACTATAGACTAGACTATAGACTAGAGTATAGACTAGACTAGTCTATAGTCTAGTCTATAGTCTAGTCTATAGTCTAGTCTATAGTCTAGTCTATAGTCTAGTCTATAGTCTAGTCTATAGTCTAGTCTATAGTCTAGTCTATAGTCTAGTCTATAGTCTAGTCTATAGTCTAGTCTATAGTCTAGTCTATAGTCTAGTCTATAGTCTAGTCTATAGTCTAGTCTATAGTCTAGTCTATAGTCTAGTCTATAGTCTAGTCTATTGTCTAGTCTATAGTCTAGTCTATAGTCTAGTCTATAGTCTAGTCTATAGTCTAGTCTATAGTCTAGTCTATAGTCTAGCTATAGTCTAGTATATAGTCTAGTCTATAGTCTAGTCTATAGTCTAGTCTATAGTCTAGTCTATAGTCTAGTCTATAGTCTAGTCTATAGTCTAGTCTATAGTCTAGTCTATAGTCTAGTCTATAGTCTAGTCTATAGTCTAGTCTATAGTCTAGTCTATAGTCTAGTCTATAGTCTAGTCTATAGTCTAGTCTATAGTCTAGTCTATAGTCTAGTCTATAGTCTAGTATAGTCTAGTCTATAGTCTAGTTTATAGTCTAGTCTATAGTTTAGTCTATAGTCTAGTCTATAGTCTAGTCTATAGTCTAGTCTATAGTTAGTCTATAGTCTAGTCTATAGTCTAGTCTAGTCTCTAGTCCAGGTTATTGTCTACAGTGCAGTCTATAGTCTAGTGTATAGTCTAATCTGTAGTCTAGTCTATAGTCCAGTTATTGTCTAGTCTATAATACAGTCTATAGTCTAGTCTATAGTCTAGTCTATAGTCTAGTCTATAGTCTAGTCTATAGTCTAGTCTATAGTCTAGTCTATAGTCTAGTCTATAGTCTAGTCTATAGTCTAGTCTATAGTCTAGTCTATAGTCTAGTCTATAGTCTAGTCTATAGTCTAGTCTATAGTCTAGTCTATAGTCTAGTCTAGTCTATAGTCTAGTCTATAGTCTAGTCTATAGTCTAGTCTATAGTTTAGTCTATAGTCTAGTCTATAGTCTTGTCTATAGTCTAGTCTATAGTCTAGTCTATTGTCTAGTCTATAGTCTAGTCTATAGTCTAGTCCTCTAGTCTACAGTCTAGACTATAGTCTAGAGTATAGTCTAGTCTATAGTCTAGTCTATAGTCTAGTCTATAGTCTAGACTATAGTCTAGACTATAGTATAGTCTATAGTCTAGTCTATAGTCTAGTCTATAGTGTAGTCTAGTCTCTAGTCCAGGTTATTGTCTACAGTGCAGTCTATAGTCTAGTATATAGTCTAATCTGTAGTCTAGTCTATAGTCCAGTTATTGTCTAGTCTATAGTACAGTCTATAGTCTAGTCTATAGTCTAGTCTAGTCTATAGTCTAGTCTATAGTTAGTCTATAGTCTAGTCTATAGTCTAGTCTATAGTCTAGTCTATAGTCTAGTCTATAGTCTAGTCTATAGTCTAGTCTATAGTCTAGTCTATAGTCTAGTCTATAGTCTAGTCTATAGTCTAGTCTATAGTCTAGTCTATAGTCTAGTCTATAGTCTAGTCTATAGTCTAGTCTATAGTCTAGTCTATAGTCTAGTCTATAGTCTAGTCTATAGTCTAGTCTATAGTCTAGTCTATAGTCTAGTCTATAGTCTAGTCTATAGTCTAGTCTATAGTCTAGTCTATAGTCTAGTCTATAGTCTAGTCTATAGTCTAGTCTATAGTCTAGTCTATAGTCTAGTCTATAGTCTAGTCTATAGTCTAGTCTATAGTCTAGTCTATAGTCTAGTCTATAGTCTAGTCTATAGTCTAGTCTATAGTCTAGTCTATAGTCTAGTCTATAGTCTAGTCTATAGTCTAGTCTATAGTCTAGTCTAGTCTAGTCTATAGTCTAGTCTATAGTCTAGTCTATAGTCTAGTCTATTGTCTAGTCTATAGTCTAGTCTATAGTCTAGTCTATAGTCTAGTCTATAGTCTAGTCTATAGTCTAGTCTATAGTCTAGTCTATAGTATAGTCTATAGTCTAGTCTATAGTCTAGTCTATAGTCTTTAGTCTAGTCTATAGTCTAGTCTATAGTCTAGTCTATAGTCTAGTCTATTGTCTAGTCTATAGTCTAGTCTATAGTCTAGTTTATAGTCTAGTCTATAGTCTAGTCTATAGTCTAGTCTATAGTCTAGTCTATAGTCTAGTCTATAGTCTAGTCTATAGTCTAGTCTATAGTCTAGTCTATAGTATAGTCTATAGTCTAGTCTATAGTCTAGTCTATAGTCTAGTCTTTAGTCTAGTCTATAGTCTAGTCTATAGTCTAGTCTATAGTCTAGTCTTTAGTCTAGTTTATAGTCTAGTATATAGTCTAGTCTATTGTCTAGTCTGTAGTCTAGTCTATAGTCTAGTCTATAGTCTAGTCTTTAGTCTAGTTATAGTCTAGTATATAGTCTAGTCTATTGTCTAGTCTGTAGTCTAGTCTATAGTCTAGTCTATTGTCTAGTCTATTGTCTAGTCTATTGTCTAGTCTATAGTCTAGTCTATAGTCTAGTCTATAGTCTAGTCTATAGTCTAGTCTATAGTCTAGTCTATAGTCTAGTCTATAGTCTAGTCTATAGTCTAGTCTATAGTCTAGTCTATAGTCTAGTCTATAGTCTAGTCTATAGTCTAGTGTATACTCTAGTCTATAGTCTAGTCTATAGTCTAGTCTATAGTCTAGTCTATAGTCTAGTCTATAGTCTAGTCTATAGTCTAGTCTATAGTCTAGTGTATACTCTAGTCTTTAGTCTAGTTTATAGTCTAGTATATAGTCTAGTCTATTGTCTAGTCTATAGTCTAGTCTATAGTCTAGTCTATAGTCTAGTCTATAGCCTAGTCTATAGTCTAGTCTATAGTCTAGTCTATAGTCTAGTCTATAGTCTAGTCTATAGTCTAGTCTATAGTCTAGTCTTTAGTCTAGTTTATAGTCTAGTATATAGTCTAGTCTATTGTCTAGTCTATAGTCTAGTCTAGTCTACAGTCTAGACTATAGTCTAGTCTATAGTCTAGTCTATAGTCTAGTCTATAGTCTAGTCTATAGTCTAGTCTATAGTCGTTAGCTATAGTCTAGTCTATAGTCTAGTCTATAGTCTAGTCTTTAGTCTAGTCTATAGTCTAGTCTATAGTCTAGTCTTTAGTCTAGTTTATAGTCTAGTATATAGTCTAGTCTATTGTTAGTCTATAGTCTGGTCTATAGTCTAGTCTATAGTCTAGTCTAGTCTATAGTCTAGGCTATACTCTAGTCTATAGTCTAGTCTATTGTCTAGTCTATTGTCTAGTCTATTGTCTAGTCTATTGTCTAGTCTATAGTCTAGTCTATAGTCTAGTCTATAGTCTAGTCTATAGTCTAGTCTATAGTCTAGTCTATAGTCTAGTCCATAGTCTAGTCTATAGTCTAGTCTATAGTCTAGTCTTATAGTCTAGTCTATAGTCTAGTCTTTCGTCTAGTTTATAGTCTAGTATATAGTTAGTCTATTGTCTAGTATAGTCTAGTCTATAGTCTAGTCTATAGCTATAGTCTAGTCTATTAGTCTAGTCTATACTCTAGTCTATAGTCTAGTCTATTGTCTAGTCTATTGTCTAGTCTATTGTCTAGTCTATGTCTAGTCTATTGTCTAGTCTATGTCTAGTCTATAGTCTGTCTTAGTCTAGTCTATAGTCTAGTCTATAGTCTAGTCTATAGTCTAGTCTATAGTCTAGTCTATAGTCTAGTCTATAGTCTAGTCTTATAGTCTAGTCTATAGTCTAGTCTATAGTCTAGTCTATAGTCTAGTCTATAGTCTAGTCTATAGTCTAGTCTATAGTCTAGTCTATAGTCTAGTCTATAGTCTAGTCTATAGTCTAGTCTATAGTCTAGTCTATAGTCTAGTCTATAGTCTAGTCTATAGTCTAGTCTATAGTCTATAGTCTAGTTATATCTAGTCTATAGTCTAGTCTATAGTCTAGTCTATATAGTCTAGTCTATAGTCTAGTGTATACTCTAGTCTATAGTCTAGTTATAGTCTAGTGTATACTCTAGTCTATAGTCTATGTCTATAGTCTAGTCTATAGTATAGTCTATAGTCTAGTCTATAGTCTAGTCTATAGTCTAGTCTATAGTCTAGTGTCTACTCTAGTCTATAGTCTAGTCTATAGTTTAGTCTATAGTCTACGTCTATAGTCTAGTCTATAGTCTAGTCTATAGTCTAGTCTATAGTCTAGTCTATAGTCTAGTCTAAGTCTAGTCTAATCTAGTTACTCTAGTCTAGTCTATAGTCTAGTCTATAGTCTAGTCTATAGTCTAGTCTATAGTCTAGTCTATAGTCTAGTCTATAGTCTAGTCTATACTCTAGTCTATAGTCTAGTGTATACTCTAGTCTATAGTCTAGTCTATAGTCTAGTCTATAGTCTAGGCTATAGTCTAGTCTATAGTCTAGTCTATAGTCTAGTCTATAGTCTAGTCTTGTCTAGGGTATACTCTAGTCTATAGTCTAGTCTATAGTCTAGTCTATAGTCTAGTCTATAGTCTAGTCTATAGTTCTAGTCTATAGTCTAGTCTATAGTCTAGTCTATAGTCTAGTCTATAGTCTAGTCTATAGTCTAGTCTATAGTCTAGTCTATACTCTAGTCTATAGTCTAGTCTATAGTCTAGTCTATAGTCTAGTCTATAGTCTAGTCTATAGTCTAGTCTATAGTCTAGTCTTTAGTCTAGTCTATAGTCAAGTCTATAGTCTAGTCTTTAGTCTAGTTTATAGTCTAGTATATAGTCTAGTCTATTGTCTAGTCTATAGTCTAGTCTAGTCTACAGTCTAGGACTATAGTCTAGTCTATAGTCTAGTCTATAGTCTAGTCTATAGTCTAGTCTATAGTCTAGTCTATAGTCTAGTCTATAGTCTAGTTATAGTCTAGTCTATAGTCTAGTCTATAGTTTAGTCTTTAGTCTAGTCTATAGTCTAGTATATAGTCTAGTCTTAGTCTAGTTTATAGTCTAGTATATAGTCTAGTCTATTGTCTAGTCTATAGTCTAGTCTATAGTCTAGTCTATAGTCTAGTCTATAGTCTAGTCTATAGTCTAGTCTAGTCTATAGTCTAGTCTATACTCTAGGCTATAGTCTAGTCTATTGTCTAGTCTATTGTCTAGTCTATTGTCTAGTCTATAGTCTAGTATAGTCTAGTCTATAGTCTAGTCTATAGTCTAGTCTATAGTCTAGTCTATAGTCTAGTCTATAGTCTAGGTCTATAGTCTAGTCTATAGTCTAGTCTATAGTCTAGTCTATAGTCTAGTCTATAGTCTAGTCTATAGTCTAGTCTATAGTCTACTCTATAGTCTAGTCTATAGTCTAGTCTATAGTCTAGTCTATAGTCTAGTCTATAGTCTAGTCTATAGTCTAGTCTATAGTCTAGTCTATAGTCTAGTCTATAGTCTAGTCTATAGTCTAGTGTATACTCTAGTCTATAGTCTAGTGTATACTCTAGTCTATAGTCTAGTGTATACTCTAGTCTATAGTCTAGTCTATAGTCTAGTCTATAGTCTAGTGTATACTCTAGTCTATAGTCTAGTCTATAGTCTAGTCTATAGTCTAGACTATAGTCTAGTCTATAGTCTAGTCTATAGTCTAGTCTATAGTGTAGTCTAGTCTATAGTCTAGACTATAGTCTAGTCTATAGTCTAGTCTATAGTCTAGTCTATAGTCTAGTCTATAGTGTAGTCTAGTCTCTAGTCCAGGTTATTGTCTACAGTGCAGTCTATAGTCTAGTCTATAGTCTAGTCTTTAGTCTAGTCTATAGTCTAGTCTATAGTCTAGTCTTTAGTCTAGTTTATAGTCTAGTATATAGTCTAGTCTATTGTCTAGTCTATAGTCTAGTCTATAGTCTAGTCTATAGTCTAGTCTTAGTCTAGTTTATAGTCTAGTATATAGTCTAGTCTATTGTCTAGTCTATAGTCTAGTCTATGTCTAGTCTATAGTCTAGTCTATAGTCTAGTCTAGTCTATAGTCTAGTCTATACTCTAGTCTATAGTCTAGTCTATGTCTAGTCTATTGTCTAGTCTATTGTCTAGTCTATAGTCTAGTCTATAGTCTAGTCTATAGTCTAGTGTATACTCTAGTCTATAGTCTAGTCTATAGTCTAGTCTATAGTCTAGTCTATAGTCTAGTCTATAGTCTAGTCTAGTCTAGTATAGTCTAGTCTATAGTCTAGTCTATAGTCTAGTCTATAGTCTAGTCTATAGTCTAGTCTATAGTCTAGTCTATAGTCTAGTCATAGTCTAGTCTATGTCTAGTCTATAGTCTAGTCTATAGTCTAGTCTATAGTTCTAGTCTATAGTCTAGTCTATAGTCTAGTCTATAGTCTAGTCTATAGTCTAGTCTATAGTCAGTCTATAGTCTAGTCTATAGTCTATCTATAGTCTAGTCTATAGTCTAGTCTATAGTCTAGTCTATAGTCTAGTCTATAGTCTAGTCTATAGTCTAGTCTTATAGTCTAGTCTAGTATAGTCTATAGTCTAGTCTATAGTCTAGTCTATAGTCTAGTCTATTGTAAGTCTATGTCTAGTCTATAGTCTAGTCTATAGTCTAGTCTATAGTCTAGTCTATAGTCTAGTCTAGTCTCTAGTCCAGGTTTTGTTACAGTGCAGTCTATAGTCTAGTATATAGTCTAATCTGTAGTCTAGTCTATAGTCCAGTTATTGTCTAGTCTATAATACAGTCTATAGTCTAGTCTATAGTCTAGTCTATAGTCTAGTCTATAGTCTAGTCTATAGTCTAGTCTATAGTCTAGTCTATAGTCTAGTCTATAGTCTAGTCTATAGTCTAGTATAGTCTAGTCTATAGTCTAGTCTATAGTCTAGTCTATAGTCTAGTCTATAGTCTAGTCTATAGTCTAGTCTATAGTCTAGTCTATAGTCTAGTCTATAGTCTAGTCTATAGTTAGTCTATAGTCCAGTCTATAGTCTAGTCTATAGTCTAGTCTATAGTCTAGTCTATAGTCTAGTCTATAGTCTAGTCATAGTCTAGTCTATAGTCTAGTCTATAGTCTAGTCTATAGTCTAGTCTATAGTCTAGTCTATAGTCTAGTCTATAGTCTAGTCTATAGTCTAGTCTATAGTCTAGTCTATATAGTCTATAGTCTAGTCTATAGTCTAGTCTATAGTCTAGTCTATAGTCTAGTCTATAGTCTAGTCTATAGTTAGTCTATAGTCTGTCTATAGTCTAGTCTATAGTCTAGTCTATAGTCTAGTCTATAGTCTAGTCTATAGTCTAGTCTATAGTCTAGTCTATTGTCTAGTCTATAGTCTAGTCTATAGTCTAGTCTATAGTCTAGTCTAGTCTCTAGTCCAGGTTATTGTCTACAGTGCAGTCTATAGTCTAGTATATAGTCTAATCTGTAGTCTAGTCTATAGTCCAGTTTATTGTCTAGTCTATAATACAGTCTATAGTCTAGTCTATAGTCTAGTCTATAGTCTAGTCTATAGTCTAGTCTAGTCTATAGTCTAGTCTATAGTCTAGTCTATAGTCTAGTCTATAGTCTAGTCTATAGTCTAGTCTATAGTCTAGTCTATAGTCTAGTCTATAGTCTAGTCTATAGTCTAGTCTATAGTCTAGTCTATAGTCTAGTCTATAGTCTAGTCTATAGTCTAGTCTATAGTTTAGTCTATAGTCTAGTCTATAGTCTAGTCTATAGTCTAGTCTATAGTCTAGTCTATAGTCTAGTATATAGTCTAGACTATAGTCTAGTCTATAGTCTAGTCTATAGTCTAGTCTATAGTCTAGTCTATAGTCTAGTCTATAGTCTAGTCTATAGTCTAGTCTATAGTCTAGTCTATAGTCTAGTCTATAGTCTAGTCTATAGTCTAGTCTATAGTCAAGTCTATAGTCTAGGCTTTAGTCTAGTCTAGTCTACAGTCTAGACTATAGTCTAGTCTATAGTCTAGTCTACAGTCTAGACTATAGTCTAGTCTATAGTCTAGTCTATAGTCTAGTCTATAGTCTAGTCTATAGTCTAGTCTATAGTCTAGTCTATAGTCTAGTCTATAGTCTAGTCTATAGTTTAGTCCTCTAGTCTACAGTCTAGACTATAGTCTAGAGTATAGTCTAGTCTATAGTCTAGTCTATAGTCTAGACTATAGTCTAGACTATAGTCTAGTCTATAGTCTGGTCTATAGTCTAGTCTATAGTCTAGTCTATAGTGTAGTCTAGTCTCTAGTCCAGGTTATTGTCTACAGTGCAGTCTATAGTCTAGTATATAGTCTAATCTGTAGTCTAGTCTATAGTCCATGTTATTGTCTAGTCTATAGTCTAGTCTATAGTCTAGTCTATAGTCTAGTCTATAGTCTAGTCTATAGTCTAGTCTATAGTCTAGTCTATAGTCTAGTCTATAGTCTAGTCTATGTCTAGTCTATAGTCTAGTCTATAGTCTAGTCTATAGTCTAGTCTATAGTCTAGTCTATAGTCTAGTCTATAGTCTAGTCTAGTCTAGTCTATAGTCTAGTCTATAGTCTAGTCTATAGTCTAGTCTATAGTCTAGTCTATAGTCTAGTCTATAGTCTAGTCTATAGTCTAGTCTATAGTCTAGTCTATAGTCTAGTCTATAGTCTAGTCTATAGTCTAGTCTATAGTCTAGTCTATAGTCTAGTCTAGTCTATAGTCTAGTCTAGTCTAGTCTATAGTCTAGTCTATAGTCTAGTCTATAGTCTAGTCTATAGTCTAGTCTATAGTCTAGTCTAGTCTAGTCTAGTCTATAGTCTAGTCTATAGTCTAGTCTATAGTCTAGTCTATAGTCTAGTCTATCGTCTAGTCTATAGTCTAGTCTATAGTCTAGTCTATAGTCTAGTCTATAGTCTAGTCTATAGTCTAGTCTATAGTCTAGTCTATAGTCTAGTCTATAGTCTAGTCTATAGTCTAGTCTATAGTCTAGTCTATAGTCTAGTCTATAGTCTAGTCTATAGTCTAGTCTATAGTCTAGTCTATAGTCTAGTCTATAGTCTAGTCTATAGTCTAGTCTATAGTCTAGTCTATAGTCTAGTCTATAGTCTAGTCTAGTCTAGTCTATAGTCCAGGTTATTGTCTACAGTACAGTCTATAGTCTAGTATATAGTCTAATCTGTAGTCTAGTCTATAGTCCAGTTTATTGTCTAGTCTATAGTACAGTCTATAGTCTAGGCTATAGTCTAGTCTATAGTCTAGTCTATAGTCTAGTCTATAGTCTAGTTAATTGTCTAGTCTGTAGTCTAGCCTCTAGTCTAGTCTATGGTCTAGTCTATTGTCTAGTCTATAGTCTAGTCTAAAGTCTAGTCTATAATCTAGTCTATAGTCTAGTCTATAGTCTAGTCTATAGTCTAGTCTATAGTCTAGTCTATAGTCTAGTCTATAGTCTAGTCTATAGTCTAGTCTATAGTCTAGTCTATAGTCTAGTCTATAGTCTAGTCTATAGTCTAGTCTATAGTCTAGTCTATAGTCTAGTCTATAGTCTAGTCTATAGTCTAGTCTATAGTCTAGTCTATAGTCTAGACTAGTCTAGTCTAACTATAGTCTAGTCTAAAGTCTAGTCTATAGTCTAGTCTAAAGTCTAGTCTATAGTCTAGTCTATAGTATAGTCTATAGTCTAGTCTATAGTCTAGTCTATAGTCTAGTCTATAGTCTAGTCTATAGTCTAGTCTATAGTCTAGTCTATAGTCTAGTCTATAGTCTAGTCTATAGTCTAATCTATAGTCTAGTCTATAGTATAGTCTATAGTCTAGCCTATAGTCTAGCATATTGTCTGGTCTAGTCTATAGCCCAGTTTATTGTCTAGTCTATAGTCCAGCCTATTGTCTAGTCTATAGTCTAGTCTATAGTCTAGTCTATAGTCTAGTCTATAGTCTAGTCTATAGTCTAGTCTATAGTCTAGTCTATAGTCTAGTCTATAGTCTAGTCTATAGTCTAGTCTATAGTCCAGGTTATTGTCTACAGCACAGTCTATAGTCTAGTATATAGTCTAATCTGTAGTCTAGTCTATAGTCCAGTTTATTGTCTAGTCTATAGTACAGTCTATAGTCTAGGCTATAGTCTAGTCTATAGTCTAGTCTATAGTCTAGTTAATTGTCTAGTCTGTAGTCTAGTCTATGGTCTAGTCTATAGTCTAGTCTATAGTCTAGTCTAAATTCTAGTCTATAGTCTAGTCTATAGCCTAGTCTATAGTCTAGTCTATAGTCTAGTCTATAGTCTAGTCTATAGTCTAGTCTATAGTATAGTCTATAGTCTAGCCTATAGTCTAGCATATTGTCTAGTCTAGTCTATAGCCCAGTTTATTGTCTATAGTACAGTCTATAGTCTAGTATATAGCCTAGTATATAGTCTAGCCTATAGTCTAGTCTATAGTCCAGTTTATTGTCTAGTCTAGAGTACAGTCTATAGTCTGGTCTATAGTAGTCTATAGTCTAGTCTATAGTCTAGTCTAGTCTAGTCTAGTCTATAGTCTAGTCTATAGTCTAGTCTATAGTCTAGTCTGTAGTCTAGTCTATAGTCTAGTCTATAGTCTAGTCTATAGTCTAGTCTATAGTCTAGTCTATAGTCTAGTCTATAGTCTAGTCTATAGTCTAGTTTATAGTCTAGTCTATAGTCTAGTCTATAGTCTAGTCTATAGGCTAGTCTATAGTCTAGTCTATAGTCTAGTCTATAGTCTAGTCTATAGTCTAGTCTATAGTCTAGTCTATAGTCTAGTCTATAGTCTAGTCTATAGTCTAGTCTATAGTCTAGTCTATAGTAGTCTATAGTCTAGTCTATAGTCTAGTCTATAGTCTAGTCTATAGTCTAGTCTATAGTCTAGTCTATAGTCTAGTCTATAGTCTAGTCTATAGTCTAGTCTATAGTCTAGTCTATAGTCTAGTCTATAGTCTAGTCTATAGTCTAGTCTATAGTCTAGTCTATAGTCTAGTCTATAGTCTAGTCTATAGTCTAGTCTATAGTCTGGTCTATAGTAGTCTATAGTCTAGTCTATAGTCTAGTCTATAGTCTAGTCTATAGTCTAGTCTATAGTCTAGTCTATAGTCTAGTCTATAGTCTAGGGTATAGTCTAGTCTATAGCCTAGGGTTTAGTCTAGTCTATAGTCTAGTCTATAGTCTGGACTATAGTCTAGTCTATAGTCTAGTCTATAGTCTAGTCTATAGTCTAGTCTATAGTCTAGTCTATAGTCTAGTCTATAGTCTAGTCTATTGTCTAGTCTATAGTCTAGTCTATAGTCTAGTCTAGGGTTTAGTCTAGTCTATAGTCTAGTCTATAGTCTGGCCTATAGTCTAGTCTATAGTCTAGTCTATAGTCTAGTCTATAGTCTAGTCTATAGTCTAGTCTATAGTCTAGTCTATAGTCTAGTCTATAGTCTAGTCTATAGTCTAGTCTATAGTCTAGTCTATAGTCTAGTCTATTGTCTAGTCTATAGTCTAGTCTATAGTCTAGTCTATAGTCTAGCCTATAGTCTAGTCTATAGTCTAGCCTATATTCTAGCCTATAGTCTAGCCTATAGTCTAGCCTATAGTCTAGTCTATAATCTAGCCTATATTCTAGCCTATAGTCTAGCCTATTGTCTAGTCTATAGTACAGGCTATAGTGTAGTCTATAGCCCAGTCTATAGTCTAGTCTATAGTCCAGCCTATTGTCTAGTCTATAGTCTAGCCTATTGTCTAGTCTATATTCCAGTTTATTGTCTAGTCTATAGTACAGTCTATTGTCTAGTCTATAGTACATTCTATAGTCTAGTCTATAGTCTAGTCTAAAGCCCAGTCTATAGTCTAGTCTATAGTCCAGCCTATTGTCTAGTCTATAGTCTAGTCTATAGTCTAGTCTATAATCTAGTCTATAGTCTAGTCCATAGTCTAGTCTATAGTCCAGTCTATAGTCTAGTCTAGTCTATAGTCTAGTCTATAGTCTAGTCTATAGTCTAGTCTATAGTCTAGTCTATAGTCTAGTCTATAGTCTAGTCTAGTCTATAGTCTAGTCTATAGTCTAGTCTAGTCTATAGTCTAGTCTAGTCTATAGTCTAGTCTATAGTCTAGTCTATAGTCTAGTCTATAGTCTAGTCTATAGTCTAGTCTATAGTCTAGTCTAGTCTATAGTCTAGTCTATAATCTAGTCTATAGTCTAGTCCATAGGCTAGTCTTTAGTCCAGTCTATAGTCTAGTCTATAGTCTAGCCTATAGTCTAGTCTATAGTCTAGTCTATAGTCTAGTCTATAGTCTAGTCTGTAGTCTAGTCTATAGTCTAGCCTATAGTCTAGTCTATACTCTAGTCTATATTCTAGTCTATAGTCTAGTCTATAGTCTAGTCTATAGTCTAGTCTATAGTCTAGTCTATAGTCTAGTCTATAGTCTAGTCTATAGTCTAGTCTTTAGTCTAGTCTATAGTCCAGTTTATTATCTAGTCTATAGTCTAGTCTATAGTCTAGACTATAATCTAGTCTATAGTCTAGTCTATAAACTAGTATAGTCTAGTCTATAAACTAGTATAGTCTAGTCTATAATCTTGTCTATTCTAGAATAAAGTCTATACAAAAATATAACAAATATAAAAAAAATGTAAAATGAACAATATAAAAAATATAAAGCTTTCACACTTACCTCTCCCACTGAGGATGACAGGAGTTTGACAATGGTATCGTGTGGCACAGCCACAACACTTTGATTGTTAATTTCAATAATACGATGACCAACTCGAACACCACCACGTTCCGCTATACCGCCGCGCAATAAACTACAAATCTAATAAACCAAAAAAAGCACAATTTTAGTAAAGAGAACTCGACTCTGAAGTTAAAATTCTTTCTTCATTACTCACCACTCCATTCTGTACACTAAAACCTAATTGGAATAGTGCTTTAGGACGCAATATTTTCACCTCAACCACCGGAGGACATGGTACAACAGTAAATTTAACCGCCGTTTGATTTTTAGCATTACGTATATAATTCTGACATGTTGACAAAGGAAGACCGACTAAACTTAAGCCATTAATCGCTATCAATTGATCTCCAATATTCAACTGGCCACAGCGTGCAGCCGCACCACCAGACATAAGATTTGCTATAACAACTGTGGGCAACATAGAACCCCAACCGGATTCTACAATGACAACACCCAGGATTTCACCTTTGGCTTTTGGTACAACAACCTCCTTTTGTAATTCTTTTTTAGCAAAGATTTCCAATTCATCACCGAAAATCTCTTGGCTATTGAGCACCTCTTGGTAATCCATTTCTTTAGCTAAATTCTCATTTTCAATACCGTTGGCTTTAAGGAATTCCATGTAGGCCACCTGAAAGGCTTGGCCTATGGATTGAGCTATAAATTGAGCTTCATCACTTTCGAAAACGTGACAAATCATTTTTGGTGTACGATTCTGTTTGTTTGACGCGGCAGTTGTGGAACCATTCTCTTTGGAATCTTTATCTTTAGAATTACCAGCGGATGATTCATTGTCTGCCGCCGCCGAACAAGGATCGGAATGGACAAATCTTCTACGTGCCATTAATACAACTAAATCACCAATATCGGCAATATAGGAAATGGTACGTAAAGCATGATCCATCATTATTTCTTTGAGGTCTGTATTAAGGACCATAATCTTTTCGGTTGATATGAATAAATCGACTTCGGTAGAAGGTTGATTTTCGCCTTCGGGTGCCTGTAATTAATGAGTTTAAAAATAACATATTTATAAAACATTTCAGGAGTTTTTCTATTGAGTCTATTTAATTTAATGGGATTAGTTAAATTAACTTACCAAAGCCTAATATTAAGCGAATTTTTTTTTTAATCAACATTATTAATTAAGCAGCATTTAATAAAAGGGAAATGTTTCAATAATTTAGTTTAAATGTTTTCAATTAAATGTTTCTAGCTTAGAAGTGGGGTATATAATAATACATCGATTTTATAGAATAAAACTTGAAACTTGTACTCACCTTTATACGTGATACCGCCTCTTCGGCTTGCATCATTCTTGTAGATTTTGTGGGTTGACCCTCACATACTAATTGTGTGGAGCCTAAGTAACGGGCACGAAATAGCACACCTTCAATTAATACTGCCGGATCCAAGAAACCTGTTGATATAAAAATAATTATTATATCGGTATTTTAAATAAGGGAGCATAGATTTATATTAACTAGAGTTATACATATAACTACAACATTAAACACAAAATGACAACCTAATTAAGAAAATGTGTATGATTTTAAAAATAAAATATTGAAGAGTTAATTTCCATATGAGGATAATTCGGTTGATAGTTTATGTCGTTAGTCAAGCTGAACTTAGAGCATTGACAGATTTGTAGAAATGCTCTTAGGAACAGTATGAGACTGTTTACTATTAGACTGTGTGCAGTTCATGGTAATGAGGTTGCTGACGAACTAGCTAGATTAGGTTCGAACATAGTTAATAAGAATAGACGAGTGAAACCACTTATCTGTCACTATTCTAGGTTGATTTTCGAGAGACATCATCTACCAGTCCTGGAATAGTAGAATGAATTGCAAAATAGGCCTTATCGCCAATACTTAATGTGAGGGAAGCTTATAGGTCTGGATATTAGCAGTCTAAGAATTCTGCCAGGAATCTTTACAGGTCATTGCTCAATTAGTGCCTTTGAAAGTAAGTGAGACTGTTATAAACCGGAATATTGTAGGATATACGAAGATGCAAAGGAACTATAGGCGATTGAGCGATTTCCCACTGACCTAGACGTTCCATGACGAACTGGGGGAAATCAACACTTGCAGTAACTAGGTTTTATCAGGGGAATAAGTAATCTCTTCGACTGGGGTTTAAAGAGAGACTCACATTCTCTCACATTTCTTTCTTAACGGAATAGGTTTGGTAGAACTTCCACGTTGGAATCATTCTGATTTCATTCCTCTCTCCTCTTTACTTACATATATATGTTCTTTTTGTCTTTCTAGTGGTTTGTTTCTCTATCTTTGGATCTTTATACTCTAAGAATCATAGTGGATTGTTGGTCTCCAGGTGGAGTTGCGCTTCTTTATGGCGAATAACCCTTTATATGCTGAACCTAACTAGTTTATAGAATACACATTTATGTACAGGTATTGTGCTATTTATACCAGAGTTACTACAGTAAGTTCGCAGTATGTAAGAACTCTACCGATTACGTCTGTAACCGAATCAACAAGGCCATCCCAGCTGTGTGGTTGTAAACGATAGTGATGCAATTGCATCTCGGAATTTACGCAACTTTGCAAGCAATCCATGACGTGCCTTTAAGGGATCATAAGGGACGGTGGTGAGTCGTGTCTTTGACCTCTTTACTTTTACTTCTCTGAATCCCTTTTATTAATTTTCTTTCAGGAATTCTGTACATTTGGAAGGAATGTTGGAGAGGTTATGTGTCGCCCTATGAAATCAATTCTGTAGACGATTTATAGAAGACCCCACCACGCAAATCCGAACCCAAAGAGCTGTAGTACGCAAAACTATGCATCTCAACCACTAATCTCAGCGAAACTTTCTCACCCCGTGTTAAGTTTAAAACGCAGAACCAAAAAAGATCTATAGTACGGATAACAATGAACCGCACCAGTGGCTGTTTTAAGAATAGAATGAGCAATCTCAGCCATGTACCCGAAGTCGGTTAATAATTATTTCACAAAAATTTCTTTTAGGATATCAAATTGTATCATTATACTACATGGCGCATTAAAAATCACAACTAATTAGAATACACACATACACTGATTGTAAAATAAATAAATTACCACTTATCTCTAACATTTATAATTGCATACAATGCACTTAAAATAGAAAAAAATAATAATAAACATAAAAACAAACAGAAAACTATAAAAAATATAGAAAACAAAAAAAAGCTAACGTATGTATGACGACAAACATTAATTAACGTATTACTTTTGTTCTTATTTAAACTTACATTATGTCAAGGAGTTTTTTTGTTTAACATTCATATGACAGAATACACATTTAAATTAATGTTTAATTTAAGTTTTTTTTTTTTATATAGAGAGTATGCGTGCAAAAAGAAGAGACATTAAGACAGAGAAAGAGAAATAGAGTTTTCACATTAAATCTATTGATTAAAATTAAATTACATTTATATGGAAATATAGAAATAAAAACAAAAACTAGACAACAATTACTTACCCTCTTTATTGCGTGTTTTAGCTTTTTTATCACTATTAGCTGAATCCTTAAGAGATTTTATAGAACCCGTGGGACTTTTAGTATATTGTAGTTTTTCTGGTGAAGTTACAGCTACATCAGAACCGCCCACAATTTGACAATGATCGGGTGAATTTGGTGTCAAAGATGTGCCTATGCCCTGGCGTATGGTAGCCGATGAGAAGGGCTGTGGTTTGTGATGTAAATTATTGGTGATATCCGATGAAGTGGGCGAATGATCGGAAGAGTTGAGACCAGAACCTATGCGAGAGGTTTTAGGCCAAATTGTCTGCAAATAATAAGGAAGCGAAGAGTTAATTTATTATTAAGAATATATGTTGTTGCTATTACCTTATCATCAAAAAAATCCTGATCATCGGTTCTTTGTTGTCCCAATAAACGATCAGTTTCTAGATCAGTATCTTGTTCTTCTTCATCACAGTGTGATTTATTAGAAGAATTTATATTATTACAATCTGCATTATTTTTACGTGGCACCCATATGGGTGAATCTGGACCTGGAGGTAAGACTTCATCACAAAATTTCAATTTTTCAGGTTGAGTTTTAGCTCTTTGTAGAGCAGAACGTATTTCTTTCATGGCTTCTTGTATCTCAACTGATTCGGCGCGACCGGGATGCTTAACACGTATCTGTTGTTGTTGTTGTTGTTGCTGCTGCCGATGAGGTTGTGGAGCTGGTGGCGGTGGTGGCGATTGTTGTTGCTGCTGTTGTTGTGAATGTTTATTAACTGTAGCATATATAGGCTCGTAATTTGAAGAATCGTTGCTTAATTCGTTGGATGTATTGAGAGAAGCTAGATTGCAACAACCACTATCGGTATTCATTAAATCATTACACTGACTTTGCTGATGATGCAACATATGCTGTTGTTGTTGTTGCTGTTGAAATATTTTACATGTATTCAATTCATCAACATCAATTAAACCACCCACAATATTCAATCCTCCCTCAACTCCAACACTTTCATCAATATTTACCAAATTTGTTATTAAATTATTGGCCACGGCCGCGGAACTATAATTATTCTCCAAACACTCTTGTGTCAAACTATTATTGTATTTATTTTGTTCTAACATTTCTTGTTGATGCTGATGCTGCTGCTGCTGATGATGTTGTTGTAGATGTTTCTCATTTAATTCACCCTCACAACTGCCATTATCATCACCATTTGTTTCGTATTTATTTTGACAATTATTTTCAGTATCCGATGCATGACCACTTGATAGGCCATCTTCTAAAACGGGCATACTTGTGTATAATTTGCCATAGTCTGTGGTACAATTAATATCATTCGAAAGACTGTCTAAATCGCCACAATTGGAATCGTAATCAGTTGTCTCTGGAGACAATGTGAAATTCCGAGAATGATGCCGTAAATTCGCCTCCAATTCTGTGTCAGCTAAATCACCACTGCTACGACTGTTTGAATCGATATAAAGCTCAATGTCGTTGTTGTCATTATACACAATATTATTATCACACTGCTGTTGCTGCTGCTGTTGTTGTTGTGGCTGTTGATACTGCTGCTGTTGTTGTTGTTGTAGTTGTTTCTGTCAATATGCAATGACAAAAATAAATATGAAAAAAATCTCTATTTCTTTCGATTTAAAAAAAAAAACACACACATTTATTGGTTTTTGTGGTCTATAAATATATAAATAGTACGTTTTCCATTTGCTGCTGCTGTCTCACTTGGGGTTTTAGAGAACATGTACGTATGTATTTGAAATGCGGCGAATGGTATTTAGAAAAACAAAAATAAAATTGGAATTCTGTAGTTTTAATGGCAGTTTGGAATTGTGCATTTGACAATGAACTTATAATAGAAGAATTCGTTTCGTTTAGCTCTATTATAAGTAGGACATAGTTTAAGGTTGGTTATACATAGTATAAACATATTCACAGTTAATTGACTGAGACTGAAATAAATGTAAACTTAAGAAATAAAATCAAAGCACAAATGTATTTTTCGGCCTTGATTTCAACGATGCAGGTCTAATACTGTTCTAGTTCAGTTCTAGTTTAGTTCTAGTTCAGTTCTAGTTTAGTTCGAATTCAGTTTTCGTTCAGTTCTAGTTTAGTTCTAGTTTAGTTCTAGTTTAGTTATAGTTTAGTTCTAGTTTAGTTCTAGTTTAGTTCTAGTTTAGTTCTAGTTTAGTTCTAGTTCAGTTCTAGTTCAGTTCTAGGTAATTTCTAGTTCAGTTCTAGTTCAATTCTAGTTCAGTTCTAGTTCAGTTCAAGTTCAGTTCTAGTTCAGTTCTAGTTCAGTTCTTGTTCAGTTCTAGTTCAGTTCTAGTTTAGTTCAAGTTCAGTTCTAGTTCAGTTCTAGTTCAGTTCTAGTTCAGTTCTAGTTCAGTTCTAGTTCAGTTCTACTTCTAGTTCAGTTCTAGTTCAGTTCTAGTTCTAGTTCAGTTCTAGTTCAGTTCTAGTTCAGTTCTAGTTCAGTTCAGTTCTAGTTCAGTTCAGTTCTAGTTCAGTTCTAGTTCAGTTCTAGTTCAGTTCTAGTTCAGTTCTAGTTCTAGTTCAGTTCTAGTTCAGTTCTAGTTCAGTTCTAGTTCAGTTCTAGTTCAGTTCTAGTTCAGTTCTAGTTCAGTTCTAGTTCAGTTCTAGTTCTAGTCCAGTTCTAGTTCTGTTCTAGTTCAGTTCTAGTTCAGTTCTAGTTCAGTTCTAGTTCTAGTTCAAGTTCAGTTCTAGTTCAATTTCAGTTCTAGTTCAGTTCTAGTTCAGTTCTAGTTCAGTTCTAGTTCAGTTCTAGTTTAGTTCTAGTTCAGTTCTAGTTCGGTTCTAGTTCGGTTCTAGTTCAGTTCTAGTTCAGTTCTAGTTCAGTTCTAGTTCTGTTCTAGTTCAGTTCTAGTTCAGTTCTAGTTCAGTTCTAGTTCAGTTCTAGTTCAGTTCTAGTTCAGTTCTAGTTCAGTTCTAGTTCAGTTCTAGTTCAGTTCTAGTTCAGTTCTAGTTCAGTTCTAGTTCAGTTCAGTTCTAGTTCAGTTCTAGTTCAGTTCTAGTTCAGTTCTAGTTCAGTTCTAGTTCAGTTCTAGTTCAGTTCTAGTTCAGTTCTAGTTCAGTTCTAGTTCAGTTCTAGTTTAGTTCTAGTTCAGTTCTAGTTCAAGTTCTGTTCTAGTTTAGTTCTAGTTCAGTTCTAGTTTAGTTCTAGTTCAGTTCTAGTTCAGTTCTAGTTCAGTTCTACTTCAGTTCTAGTTCAGTTCCAGTTCAGTTATAGTTACAGTTCAAAGAAAGCTTATCAACAGAAAGTTTTTTCGCCAGGAAAAAATGTGGAACGAATGTGAACTCTATGGCACCATAGCAACAAATAATATCCATGTATGGGAAATCGAAAATGTAATACTTTCTAAAACTCTTACGATTTCGTATATTAAGAGAAATTATTCTAATAAACGCTGTTAAATCAACTAACAGCAATTTGGATCAGATCCTAGTATGTATTTTCATGGACTTTTTTTATTTATTTTCTATTACAAAATACTATTAAAATCAACTCACCTGTTTCTTAGTAGGAGAACGATGCACCATATATAATTCTTCTTTGGGTATTCTAGCTAAACGTTGACCAATATAGGCCGATTCGATATGTTTATTTTCATCGTCGTGATGATGCATATACTCATGATGGGTATCCTGCAAACAAATATCCTTAATAAAAAACATATTCTATTGTCTCACATAAAACATAAAAAATACATACACAACTACCCATATCATCACCACTCTCAGTAAAATCCGTAAAACGTTTTTCGTCCTCTGGATTGGCTTTAAAAAATTCCTCTAACACTTTGCGAGTTTCTGAAAATTCATATAAATAATCAAATGTAGGAGTCTTAACTTTGGTGCACTTTGACGATGACGACAAATCATTATTGTTGTTGTGAGTTGTGGATGAAGATGAAGTGGTTGGCGTCTGTTGTGATTGCGTTTGCGATTGTTGTGCGGCCAATGAAGAGACCATCATATCCTCATCATCAGCATCGATGTCTATAAGATTACCAATTGATTTGTTATTAGCATCGTTGTTATAGATGGAGGAATTAGTACAACTGCCACTACTAGTGGCTTGAGCATAGAATTGATGTTGCTGTTGCATTTGCTGATGTCGAGCATGAGCAGCTTCTTGATGTTGTTGCTGCTGTTGTTGGGGTGTTAATGATGTCATCGGCGAGACACGTTGTGGAAACCCGGGAGGTCTTTTGGGCACCATATTATTGCCGGAGGCATTCGTTGAATTTGATTTCATTGCTGGAGGTTGATTGCCAAAACGTCTAGGTGAACCCTCATATTCGGCAATGGGTAGTTGACCAATCATTTTGGTTACTTTGAGTATATCCTCATTTCCATGATATGAATCGCGTACATGATTAGAATGATTCGAAGAATATGAATTGTTGGACTTATTCATCCAATTGGTATCGATGTCATCGAAGACCACAATTTCACCGTCTCTTAAACACTGGCCATCGGCTTTGCCAACATCTGTAGGAGAACCTGGAGAGGCCAGGCCCTAAAATAAATAAAAAAATATTATAAATCAAAAGTTAACAAAGTTTTATATACATTAAATAGACAATCATATAGAGGAAGAGGAGAAGTGATTATCAAATGTGAATAACACCCACCTGTGGCAGTATATTATGTTGTTCGAATTGACTACCAGGACTGCGACCAACACGTATTTGTTGCAACTGTCTCTGATGAGGATGTATGCTGTACTGCATGTCTGTATTTAGATCTGGTGAATTAAGTACCGTACTGGCTGGGGTAACATTAGGACTGCGCGCACGCATTTCCCATACATAACGTTCTTGAGGCTTAGAGCCAATACCAGCCATACCAACACCCCCACTGCCTATAACACCACAGCTACCAACCATAAGGCCACTCAATGATGCTGCTGCTGCTCCTCCATTATTTATTGATTGCCTGTTATCATGCACACTAATGCTGCTAGTACTGCTATTAGTTGTTGTTGCTGTTGTTTGTGCTACTGCTGCAATATTGTTGACATTACAAATAGCACCACTAACACTTGCACTCATGCCCGCAACCAACCCTCCACCAGCACCACCGCTACCACATGCGAAAACAGTATTAGCTTCAACTGTTGCTGGCATTTTATTATTGCTAATACTAGTACCATTATTTAAGCTGCCTGTGACAGTCGAGCCGGCATGATACAATTCACCCAAAGTTGTGGGGTGTTGTTGTGGTGGTTGCTGCATGTTTGAAGCATAACTATTACTATTATTGTTGCTGCTACGTTGTATTGTTGTTGCTGTTGTATTGTTTAGACTGTTTTTCAATTCTAATGCTGCTGCCGATGTTGTTGTTGGAATATCTGAACTACTACTACTGTTCATGTTGTTACTAATCCTTATTTACTGTGTGTATATTTTCTTAAAGTGATTGATTTAAATTGTATTTTGTTTTTGTCTATAGAATTCCATACAATTTTCCTTAAGTTCTTCTATGGTTTTATTGACTTCCAAGTATTATGTGGAAAATATCATTGAAGTAGAATAGAGTTGAGTAGTAGAAAGTGTTTATTTAGAATCTAAAGTTAATTGATTTTAAATTTTTTATTTCTCTTATTATTGTTTATTTTTATATTCCTTTTTGTCCATGAAGACATATTTTCTTTGTTCAAGTTGTTTTTGTTTCTTTTTAGAAATTCTAATATTTGTAGATTTTTTCACCTTTTCACATTTGTTTTGTTAATTGAATTTCATTGTTGTAGTGGGATTAATCTGCTTTCTTATGTCAAATTAAATATCGCATTTGGATTTATTCACTGTTAAGGAAAGAAAAAATGAAAGAAAAATTAAAAGATGTAACAGTAGGAAATTATATAAAATTCAAGAAAATATTAGAATATGTAAAGAACATTGAACTTTAGAGCTTACAAAGTTTATTGCTTTGAGACCAACATTATTGGAATATTGAAGGAAATATAATAGAATTTTTCTATAAAGAGTGAAATTAAAAAAAAAAATATATTTTTCTAAAATAAGAGTGAAAATATATAGTAACATATATTTTGAAAATTTTTAATTAAATATGTAATGGTTTTTTTAATTTTCCATTAAAAATATTTTTTATAATTTAAAGAATTTTTAAAACAATTTTTCAAAAAAAAAATTATTTAAAGAAACATTAACTTATCACAGAGGTTTTTTGGAAAATTTTCAACAAAATGAAAATTTTTTAAAAAATTTGAAAAAAATATAATTTTTGCAAAATTTTCTAAAAAATACAATTTTTGCTAAATTTTTTAAAACAATGAGAATTTTAAAAAAATATTACAAAAAGAGAATTTTCAGTTCTAGTTTAGTTCTAGTTTAGTTCTAATTCAGTTCTAGTTCAGTTCTAATTCAGTTCTAGTTCAGTTCTAGTTCAGTTCTAGTTCAGTTCTAGTTCAGTTCTAGTTCAGTTCTAGTTCAGTTCTAGTTCAGTTCTAGTTCAGTTCTAGTTCAGTTCTAGTTCAGTTCTAGTTCAGTTCTAGTTCAGTTCTAGTTCAGTTCTAGTTCAGTTCTAGTTCAGTTCTAGTTCAGTTCTAGTTCAGTTCTAGTTCAGTTCTAGTTCAGTTCTAGTTCAGTTCTAGTTCAGTTCTAGTTCAGTTCTAGTTCAGTTCTATTTCAGTTCTAGTCCAGTTCTAGTCCAGTTCTAGTTCAGTTCTAGTTCAGTTCTAGTTCAGTTCTAGTTCAGTTCTAGTTCAGTTCTAGTTCAGTTCTAGTTCAGTTCTAGTTCAGTTCTAGTTCAGTTCTAGTTCAGTTCTAGTTCAGTTCTAGTTCAGTTCTAGTTCAGTTCTAGTTCAGTTCTAGTTCAGTTCTAGTTCAGTTCTAGTTCAGTTCTAGTTCAGTTCTAGTTCAGTTCTAGTTCAGTTCTAGTTCAGTTCTAGTTCAGTTCTAGTTCAGTTCTAGTTCAGTTCTAGTTCAGTTCTAGTTCAGTTCTAGTTCAGTTCTAGTTCTAGTTCAGTTCTAGTTCAGTTCTAGTTCAGTTCTAGTTCAGTTCTAGTTCAGTTCTAGTTCAGTTCTAGTTCAGTTCTAGTTCAGTTCTAGTTCAGTTCTAGTTCAGTTCTAGTTCAGTTCTAGTTCAGTTCTAGTTCAGTTCTAGTTCAGTTCTAGTTCAGTTCTAGTTCAGTTCAAGTTCAGTTCTAGTTCAGTTCTAGTTCAGTTCTAGTTCAGTCCTAGTTCAGTTCTAGTTCAGTTCTAGTTCAGTTCTAGTTCGGTTATGTTCTAGGTCTGTTCTAAGTCTGTTCTAAGTCTGTTCTAAGTCAGTTCTAGTTCAGTTTAACTTTCCGAAATTTTATCGAAAATGTTCTATTAAAGAGATGTCTTCGAAATCTTCTTATTAATAAACAGCGTTTGTCGAAAATTTTCTATAAAAAAGGAAATTTTATTAAAATGTTCTATAAAAAATTATCGAAAATTTTATGTAAATGGAGAAATTATTCAACATTTGCTATTAAAAATGAGATTAACAAACATTTTCTATAAAAAGAGAATCCACAGTTGTTAAATACTTTTTTCTCTTCAATAGTGTTCTCATTCAGTAGAAATTAATCCTAATTGACAGATTATTAGAAACTCTATTTTGCTAATAAACTCCACTCCCCATAGTAATGATGAGTAATCTTTAAACATGTGCTTTGAATAATAAACATTATATACAACAGAACTATGTCGCTATTTATCATAATTAAAATGCATCAGCAATAACTAAGCTTCATATTCATACATACATACATCTAACCCAACATACAAACAAAACCCATTCAGCAATTAGATCCATACATTTAAACAAAAATTTAATTGACTTAAATGACTTATGTCATTCATAATGTACTTAACTTGTAACTTCTAATTCTAAATATCACACTATTTAGAAGCTTAATCGAATTATGAATCATTGATTTTTTTATTTTGTCGAATACTCTGTTTACATTCCTTTTACAAATTTATTACAAAATGTAATAAATCTTAAAACAAAGACTGTTAAAAAAAAACACCAATCCAAAACAAACTTAAAATTGATTCATTAATAAGAATACACAACACAGTATATAAAAATCAAAAAAGAGAAATATTCCATACAACCTCCCCCAATGTCATTTCGAAGATTAAGTCAAATGAAAAACGGAAAACAAAGCAAATGAAAATAAACAGTTAGGCTAGGCATATTGTAAGAAAATCCTTTAGCACAGATAAATCTATGGATACATTACTGCAACTACATTATAATGTTACAATAATATCAACCATTGCCTGCCAGCAGACTGAGTACTACAGTCTGTCGTAGTACCACTCAAGAATGCAGTCATTCAATAATATTTTTCTCGTAAACTTGGCCTCTAAAAAAACTAAAATACAAAAAGGATAATACAACAAAAGCAAAGCAAAGAACAGACTATATGCTGGGAGGATTTTGGGTAGTATGCACACAAAAATTCAAAACATCTATATTGTGTATATGGATAAATTTGTATGAATAAAGGAGATTCTATGAAGAGTTGTTATTTAATAAAAAATTTGCGCAAATAAAAAAAAAAAAAACAAAAATTGTTGAAAATTTCCTATAAATATAAATTTTATCTAAAATTTTCTTTAAAGCTAAATTTTTAAAATAATAAATTTCTATAAAAGAAGTAAGAGTTCTATACTCAGCTATGTCGACTCTTATATACCGTGCACCATAAATAATGTTACCGAAATAGTACCAAAAAGACCCCTTTATTGGTTCTCATTTTTACCTAAAAATCCCCTTTTATAGGTTCTCACAAAATCCGGGCTTTACAAGCTTAATTTCATGTTTCTATTATAGAAAATTCAAAAAGTACCTTTCGTATAACGAAAAAGTACCAATACCTTTTGAAGACAAAAAAGTACCAAAAAGTTCAATTTTATAGGTTCTCCCTTAATCTATTCTTTACATGCAAAATTTTTTTTGTTTCTAGGTTCAATATTATTCAAAAGGTACCTTTTGAAGAAGGAAAAAGTACCAAAATATCCCCTTTTATAGGTTCCCATTTACTCCGGACTCTACAAAGTAAATTTCATGTTTCTAAGCCAATAACAACACACTGCTTCTTGCTCAGCTTTGTTTTTATAAACAAACAAGTACAAGAACAAAATTGACCGTATGATTATGTGTGTTGTCTGTTTATAATTTCTGTCCAGTATGCACCAAAAATCTCAATTTTTATGAAACTTTCAGAGGTTGTCTGGGATTTTTGCATATGTCTCCGTTATTTATGGAAAGATTTCGCTGATTTTAAATAGCGTTCTTCCCAAACGTATGTCTGATAAAATTATTGAAGATTCGGATATCGCAGATATCTGCGGTCTTCTGAAAATTGTTTTCAACATACACACAGACACGCTCCGGGGTATGTTTCCTTGATGAAAGACCCTCATCTTGGTGTATTGCATTCCCAGGGTAAAGAGGTGCACCATACCTCTAGTCTGCCGGGACTATAAACTGTCAATGATATTTCACTTCCTGGCTAGCTCTTGGATGATTTAACACGGGTCTAACCAGAGCAGAACATAACCTGCTACTACGGATGACCAGTTGCCGCAGGACTTCTTCTGGCTGGTCAGTTGCTAGAGGTACTTTAGGGACCCACGCAGTGGCTGTGGTTTAAACCCAAATTCGTGGAAAGGGGGTGCTTGGTTAAAAGATTGATACACGGTGAATTATAAATTTTCGGTATAAGTTTCTGTTTCTAGGATTTTCTAGGGGCGGTACAAACCACAGGGCAAGGCTGTGGATTAATAAAATGTTGGTATTGAGCTGATAATGCAAAGATTGGGTATATGATGAGATGTATCATTCGGATACTTGACAAACTAATATACATATACCTGTCTTACGAAGGTGGATGGTATAAAAAGAAGTCTTCAAAAGATTTCTATAAAAAATTTTTTTTTCAAAATTTTCTATAAAAAAGAATTTTCCCAAATGTTTCTATAAAAAATCTATAAAAAAAGAATATTTCAAAATTTTTCCATCAAAGAGAATTTTCAAAAATTCTCGTTTTTATATGAAAGCTAAATTTTCGAAAAATTTCTATATGAAACAGAAATTTACATAAATTTTCTATATAAAAGAATTTTTCGAAAATTTTCTATGTAAAATAGAAATTTTGTATTTATTATAAAAAAGGGAAATTTTCGAAAAAAATGTATAATATAGAGAATTTCAAAAATAAAAAAGAAATTAAAAAAAATCTAAAAAATCTAAAAATTATGGAATTTTAAAAAATTTTCTTAAAAAGGATTCGCAAATTTTCTTTAAATATAAATTTATGAAAATTTTCAATAATAAAAAAAAATTTCCACCAAAAAAAGAAATTTTTGAAAATTATTAAAAGTGATAAATTTTTTATAAATTTATTATTTTCCATTATAGGTATACGAATTAGTAGAGTTGTCGGTAAATTTGTTCCCAGGATGAAATAACTTGCCATGCTGTCATACCCTGTACTCGTATGCATTAAATAAACGATGATGTTGCAGTAACATTCGCAGCATCATTAGATGAACAAACAGAACAGAGAAACAACAACAACGACGTTAAAGTAGAAGGTGGTAGGCTACAGCTATGGGAGGCTGATGAAGTGAATGGCTGGTTGGCTGACTGGTATTATAAACGAAAAAGAAATGGGTGGAAAAAATTGCAGCCAAGCAAACTGGATGGATGGATATACACATTCATTACTACATAAATATATAAGAATTAAAAAAATCCGCAACAACGAAAATACAAGCAAAACCATAACTACACCTTTGTTTCATTATTATTTTTTTTGCCATTAGCAAACAAGTTCCCTTCAAAATCCATCCTTAGGCCTCCCACAAAAAAAAAGAGTACACAATTAATATATACACCTTCAGTCCACCCCCTTCTTGCAAAGGAGTGAAATAAGAAAGGTATTAACAGCAAGAGGAAAAATTTTTTATTGCAAAAAAGAAATGAAAAAAAAACTCTATAAAAGATTTGCGAATCATTAAAATGCGAAGAAAAAAGTATATATGATGATGAGGAAGAAACATTCATTACTTGCCAAAAAAGTAAAACTTTAATTTTTTACACTTTTCTATTAGAATTTTATTGAAATTAATGAAATTTTTTCTTGTAAAAAATCAATAAATCACTACCATTTTACTTCCTTCCTGTCATCGTCGTTTCATGCTTAAATTTGTATCTATTGCTTATTTTTTTCTACTACTCTGCCCTGAACAGCAAAGAAAATCTTTTCATTTTCATAATTCAATTTTTACACATTTTTGTTGTAAATTTCAATTTGTGTGTGTGTAAATCTGCAAATCTTTACACTAATTACCATTTTATTTTATAATATTGCACTATTTTTCCACAATTATTCTTCTATTTATTCTGTAAATTTTACACAATTTCTTTCTTTTCTTTCCGCAAAATCAATTTTTCTCAAAAATTCTGTCTGTTTTCTTCTGAACAAAAAAAGTGTTTGCTAAAACAATACAAAAAAAAAAAACTTTACACTTTTCTCCCTTCTTTTTTGTTTAAATCTTTTCTTGTGGTTATATTTTGTATTGACGTTCGTTGTTGTGTTGAATTTCTGCGCCAGCTGTTTATATTCAACACACTTGTAGCGGGTGGTAAAAAATAAAAACAAACAAAAACAGGTGTGCTATTGCAAGTGGTGGAATGTTGCCATACTGTTAGCGAAGGGTATTAGAAAAATAACGACATTTTTTATATTTAAATGTCCTTTATTTAAAATAAAAAAGTTATTTAATAAATTCTCTGGAAAAGACAGAAGAGAGCAGGAGCATTCTGCAATATCATTTTTTATGTGCTGCGCCAAATAAAAGTCGCCCTAGGGATACGCAGCGGCCTAGTTCCCATAAGAAATACACGTATTTGTGTGAGGTGCACAGCCAAATCTGCAAATTCGCAGCAATTTGAATAATGAGGTGACAGCGTGTGACAATTTGTGGAAAATACATCTATGTGGTTTCAATAAATGTCAAATTTTTTTCATATGTGATTTGACATTCTGGAAACTCAAAGACGTCTGTATACTAGGGTTCTATAGTTGAAACGAAAAGTCGACTTTTCGACTTTTTGCATTTAGTTAAAAGTCGACTTTTCGACTTTTTCCATTTTATGAAAAGTAGATTTTTCGACTTTTCGACCTTTTTCATTTATTTAAAAGTCGACTTTTAGACTTTTCGACTTTTAGTATTTTATAAATGGTCGACTTTTTGACTTTTTCCGACTTTTCGACTTTTTCCGACTTTTTTCGACTTTTCGACTTTTTTCGACTTTTTCCGACTTTTTCCGACTTTTTGACTTTTTGATTTTTTACGACATTTTGACTATTTTCGATTTATTTCGACTTTTTTCGACTATTTTTTTTACTTTTTTCGAATTTTTCCGACTATTTTAGAGTCTTTGACCTCTTTTCCACTTTTTTAAAATTTTCGACTTTTCGACTTTTTTCGACTTTTCGACTTTTCGACTTTTTTCGACTTTTCGACTTTTTTCGACTTTCTTCGACTTTTTCCGACTTATCGACTTTTCAACTTTTTTCGACTTTCCGATTTTTTGACTTTTCGACTTTTATTTACAAAGTCGACTTTTCGACTTTTTTTGTAGACGATAGTCGAGTTATCGACTTTTTTGGAACAAAATAGTCGACTTCGACTTTTCGACTTTTCTCGACAAAAAGTCGATTGTTCGATTATTCGAAAGTCGATTTATAAACCCTACTGTATACTAGGCTCTGCTTACAATTTATGTTTTTGACAATATGCGCCATCTATGTGTGATGAAAAAATTAAATGTACGCTTTTCAAAGACACTTTATTAGTTTAATTTTTCGCTGAGGGGCAGAGAGATAGAAAATTACGTGATAACGTAACGTGGAGAAAAACAACGTAATGAGAGAGCATTTAGTTAACAACAAAATAAACAGTTGAACGGAGTATATCAAACGGTAGAGTTCGTTAAAAACGTTAAAGCGGATGAAAAACAAAACAAACAAAAAATACAAGTAACTAAAAGATACAAAATTTAAATATTTAACAAAATGAGTTAGTTAAAAACAAATACATAATAACAAAACAAACAAAAAATACAACAATAATAAAACCATAATGTTAATAAATGAAAATTTTAATGAATCTTTTTGTAGAAGATACAAATAATTACCTAGAACACCTGTGTATCTAAGAGATACAACAAAAATTAGAACAAGTAATTACCAGGAACAAAACAGGGTGGGTTAATAAAATTTGACATGTGCAGCCTGCCATTCTGGGTTTATTGACAACAAATCAAAAGCGGCAATAAGAAAGTACATAAAAGGAATTTTTAGAATTTAAAAGATTCCCTTTGTTGTGTGTGTTTGTTATCTACAAATAAATTTTTATCTTTTATTTGAAGATACACATTTGCTAAATTTTAAGGGTTGCGGATTTGTTTTTGCCTTTCTTTGTTATTTTTCAGGACAAATGACCTTTCAAGCTGTAAATTGCTTTTATGACTTTTTGACGCTTTACTCGTTCCCCTGATTTTTTTTTTCTCATAGTTGATTATTTGTTGTGAATTTTATACACTGCAAGTAGTTTTCGGTATCCAACGGATACAAACATTTTTTGTTATTTTTTGTTGTGTCGACCAAAAAAAAAAAAAAAAAAAAACACAGTTTAGTGTGCGTGTTAGAGAAAAATTGTTTTCATTCGTGGGGTGGTTAAATATTGTTCTAAATTTATGGAAACAAAAATTTCTTTAAATGCAAAAAATTAAAAAAAATCAATACAGAAATTTAAAGAAAAATTGTAAAAAATATAAATATATAATAAATAGTGTATTTCTAGCCTTAAAATTTATTTACCAGATACCAAAATAAAAAAAAATCTATGTATCTAAATTAAAACATCAGCATTTACATAAATCACAACTAAAATAGAAAATTATAAATCAATACTAAAAAGCAAGTGCCAAAATTTATCATACTCAAGAAATCAGAATCATAAATATATTTTTATAAAAACCTAAAGTGTAATTGAAAAAAATTTGCTTAAACAATTGGATAGCAATCATCTAACATTTTTCATCTAGAATTTATTACAGATACATTTTTGTATCTGTTTATTTCATTACATCTTTAAACTGCTTTAAAGGTAAGTTTACATTTAATGTTTTGCTTAAGTTTAACATAACTGTTTTTTGAAAAACCCACTATACCATAACGTTAAAGAAAAATTTCAGAAAAATTATTAATAATAAACTGAAAATTATGAAAATAAAGAAATATTTATGTTTATTTCATTTTTTTATGTATAAATAATTTATTATTTTTGTACTTTCTTATGCGGTGTTATAGGAGATTTACAAAACTCTTGTAATTTATATACACATGTATATGTATCAGGCATGGAAAATTCGGTACTTTAATACTTTTTGATATCTATTTCAAATATATAAACTTTTGATAAGTAGTCCATATTGTAGTCAATTGGTCAGTCTATAGGCAATAGTCTAGTACAATGCCTAGGCTATAGTCGAGTCTACAGTCTAGTCTATAGTCTAGTCTATAGTCTAGTCTATAGTCTAGTCTATAGTCTAGTCTATAGTCTCGTCTATAGTCTAGTCTATAGTCTAGTCTATAGTCTAGTCTATAGTCTAGTCTATAGTCTCGTCTATAGTCTAGTCTATAGTCTCGTCTATAGTCTAGTCTATAGTCTAGTCTATAGTCTAGTCTATAGTCTAGTCTATAGTCTAGTCTATAGTCTAGTCTATAGTCTAGTCTATAGTCTAGTCTATAATCGTCTAGTCTAGTCTATAGTCTAGTCTAGTCTATAGTCTAGTCTAGTCTAGTCTAGTCTAGTCTAGTCTAGTCTATAGTCTAGTCTAGTCTATAGTCTAGTCTAGTCTATAGTCTAGTCTAGTCTATAGTCTATAGTCTAGTCTATAGTCTAGTCTATAGTCTAGTCTATAGTCTAGTCTATAGTCTAGTCTATAGTCTAGTCTATAGTCTAGTCTATAGTCTAGTCTATAGTCTAGTCTATAGTCTAGTCTATAGTCTAGTCTATAGTCTAGTCTATAGTCTAGTCTATAGTCTAGTCTATAGTCTAGTCTATAGTCTAGTCTATAGTCTAGTCTATAGTCTAGTCTATAGTCTAGTCTATAGTCTAGTCTATAGTCTAGTCTATAGTCTAGTCTATAGTCTAGTCTATAGTCTAGTCTATAGTCTAGTCTATAGTCTAGTCTATAGTCTAGTCTATAGTCTAGTCTATAGTCTAGTCTATAGTCTAGTCTATAGTCTAGTCTATAGTCTAGTCTATAGTCTAGTCTATAGTCTAGACTATAGACTAGACTAGTCTATAGTCTAGTCTATAGTCTAGTCTATAGTCTAGTCTATAGTCTAGTCTATAGTCTAGTCTATAGTCTAGTCTATAGTCTAGTCTATAGTCTAGTCTATAGTCTAGTCTATAGTCTAGTCTATAGTCTAGTCTATAGTCTAGTCTATAGTCTAGTCTATAGTCTAGTCTATAGTCTAGTCTATAGTCTAGTCTATAGTCTAGTCTATAGTCTAGTCTATAGTCTAGTCTATAGTCTAGTCTAGTCTCTAGTCTAGTCTCTAGTCTAGTCTAGTCTCTAGTCTAGTCTAGTCTCTAGTCTAGTCTATAGTCTAGTCTCTAGTCTAGTCTATAGTCTAGTCTACAGTCTAGTCTATAGTCTAGTCTATAGTCTAGTCTATAGTCTAGTCTATAGTCTAGTCTATAGTCTAGTCTATAGTCTAGTCTATAGTCTAGTCTATAGTCTTGTCTATAGTCTAGTCTATAGTCTAGTCTATAGTCTAGTATATAGTCTAGTCTATAGTCTAGTCTATAATATAATGAAAATAAGACTACAGATTGTAACAATCTATAAGAGGCAACTTTTTGGTACTTTTTCTTTCCTAAAAAGATACTTTGGAATTTTTGTCTAATGTTAGACTAATACAAAGAACTTTTTTCATTAGATTAAAGTAGCGAAGTGCCTAGGGTAATATGTTAGTTTTGTTTTAAGTTTAACTATTGATGTTTTTATACCTACTCTCTCCATATCTCCCTTACTCTCTTTCTATAAATGTATCTTTCACTCTGGTTTTAACCGTTCCAAACGAATGCATTTTGTTTAAACATTATTCGAGAGTTAACATTTATGCGGTTTTAATTGCAATTTTAGATTTTGATTTGTTTTTCTAAACAAAAAAATCTAAAATAGAAATGGGAACAGTGGTTTTTTAGACTGTTATGTGGTATTTTTGTTAATATTCTGAAATCAATGACCTGATTTTATGTAAAATTAATTTCTTAATAAAATTTTCTAATTAAAAGTTTATAAATATTTAAAGAATGTTTACTACTATAAATGTTAGTACACGAAGAAAAATAGTTTAATGATGTTTACGCTCAACGATTTTTTTAGTCTATAGTCTAGTCTATAATTTAGTCTATAGTCTAGTCTATAGTCCAGTCTATAGTCTAGTCTATAGTCTAGTCTATAGTCTAGTCTATAGTCTAGTCTATAGTCTAGTCTATAGGTCTAGTCTATAGTCTAGTCTATAGTCTAGTCTATAGTCTAGTCTATAGTCTAGTCTATAGTCTAGTCTATAGTCTAGTCTATAGTCTAGTCTATAGTCTAGTCTATAGTCTAGTCTATAGTCTAGTCAATAGTCTATTCTATAGTCTAGTCTATAGTCTAGTCTATAGTCTAGTCTATAGTCTAGTCTATAGTCTAGTCTATAGTCTAGTCTATAGTTCGTCTATAGTCTAGTCTATAGTCTAGTCTATAGTCTAGTCTATAGTCTAGTCTATAGTCTAGTCTATAGTCTAGTCTATAGTCTAGTCTATAGTCTAGTCTATAGTCTAGTCTATAGTCTAGTCTATAGTCTAGTCTATAGTCTAGTCTATAGTCTAGTCTATAGTCTAGTCTATAGTCTAGTCTATAGTCTAGTCTATAGTCTAGTCTATAGTCTAGTCTATAGTCTAGTCTATAGTCTAGTCTATAGTCTAGTCTATAGTCTAGTCTATAGTCTAGTCTATAGTTAGTCTATAGTCTAGTCTATAGTCTAGTCTATAGTCTAGTCTATAGTCTAGTCTATAGTCTAGTCTATAGTCTAGTCTATAGTCTAGTCTATAGTCTAGTCTATAGTCTAGTCTATAGTCTAGTCTATAGTCTAGTCTATAGTCTAGTCTATAGTCTAGTCTATAGTCTAGTCTATAGTCTAGTCTATAGTCTAGTCTATAGTCTAGTCTATAGTCTAGTCTATAGTCTAGTCTATAGTCTAGTCTATAGTCTAGTCTATAGTCTAGTCTATAGTCTAGTCTATAGTCTAGTCTATAGTCTAGTCTATAGTCTAGTCTATAGTCTAGTCTATAGTCTAGTCTATAGTCTAGTCTATAGTCTAGTCTATAGTCTAGTCTATAGTCTAGTCTATAGTCTAGTCTATAGTCTAGTCTAGTCTATAGTCTAGTCTATAGTCTAGTCTATAGTCTAGTCTATAGTCTAGTCTATAGTCTAGTCTATAGTCTAGTCTATAGTCTAGTCTATAGTCTAGTCTATAGTCTAGTCTATAGTCTAGTCTATAGTCTAGTCTATAGTCTAGTCTATACTCTAGTCTATAGTGTAGTCTATAGTCTAGTCTATAGTCTAGTCTATAGTCTAGTCTATAGTGTAGTCTATAGTGTAGTCTATAGTCTAGTCTATAGTCTAGTCTATAGTCTAGTCTATAGTCTAGTCTATAGTCTAGTCCATAGTCTAGTCTACAGTCTTATCTTTAGTCTAGTATATATTCTAATCTATAGTATAGTCTATAGATCACATTAATAGAAATAGAGCTTAACATTTTCCTGTTTGAGTTGTCCTTCTCTTTTGGTCTCTTTAAATGACTCTCTCAAACCACTGTAACACACTGTACGAATTTCCTTTTCCTTACACGATTTTTGTTTTATCTCGAGTCGCCTATTTTTTTTTCTAGCAACATTTTGTTCCGTTCCAAACATGAATGTGCATGTATTTTGCTGGTTGGCTTAACTATTCGGATGGTTGGTTTCCCTATTTAACACTTTAATTGTGACACTAACAAAATTTAGGAAAAATTGTGAAAAAAAATTACAATTTACCGCTTTTTAAATGACACAAAACTCAGCGAGTCTTTTAATACATAATTTGTACATTGTCATGTTAAAATGTTTTGTTTTATTTAAGAAATCATGCACCGAAATTATGCAGTGTCATCAACCAGAGAGACAGAGCTAAAGAAACAAAAAAATATATAATAATATGTATTTATGAGGAAAAAAATTGCAGCGGTGATATGACCTCATTTTTTTTTTTTTTTTTTTTTTTTTTTTTTGTTTTAGTTGGTTAAATTAAAGTTTATTTTCACAAAGAAATTTGGTTAAGAAATTATGGGAGAAATTTGCATATTTAAGAATTTTTGTGAATGGAAATATTGAACATGTTAAAATAAGGCAAAGATGTTTACTAAGCAAGTTTAGGGCATATTATGAGCAGCAACATGTTGCTAGTGAAGTTTATTGCAGAAAAATAGCCATAATTTTGTACATTATAAGGCAGCATATATCTGTAAAATATTATTTAAAGAAATTGCAAATATTATTTAAATAAATTTTGGTGACTTTAAAATCTAGCTAGCAACATGTTGCTGGTAAAAATTATCTACTATTTGTTTAAAATTATTAAAAATAAGTATTATTATGTCAAAAATAGTTTTGTATATTGCATTTAAATGCTATTATTCATTTATTTTAAATAATTTCTAAAAAATGTGTTCAGCAACATGTTGCTAAACACAAAATACAAATATTGATTGCAATTATTTGTTAGTTATTATTTTATGTAAGAAAATTTCCAGCAAAATTTAGATTTGCGTAGCGTAAAACTCTTTTCAATATTGTTGCCAGCAACATGTTGCTTTGAAATATTATAAATAATTTAATCTATTCATTTAGAATTATTGTTAAGATTTTGTTTATATTGTAAATATATCATTTGTGTGTAAATGTGTAAATATATCATTTAACGTTGTAAATAAAACGTGACAATTTAATTTGTTTGATTATTATTCTATGATTTAGCAAAAATTTTGGTCTTAAATCACTTCGTTTTTCACTGTTCACACTGTCGAAAGACGAACTCTTAGTCTATTCGTCATTTAAAAAGGGACTCAATCTATAGGGACTATTTATATCGTTTCTAAGGGTCAGAGTTTGCCAATTCTGCAGTAAAGACAAGTCTATTTTATTCTTTAGAGGAACCTAAACAGATGTTACGGACTTACTACTTTTGTGTTGAGGACTTGATTTATGTCTATCGTTGCTAAGAGTCAGAGTTTGCCAATTCTTCATAAAAGACAAGTCTATTCTATCCTTTAGAGCGACCTAAGCAGATGATACGGACTTACTACTTTTGTGTTGAGAACTCGATTTATATCATTGCTAAGGGTCAGAGTTTGCCAATTTTTCAGAAAAGACAACTATATTTTATAATTTATAGGGACGTGTGTAAATGTTACGGACTTACTACCTTTGTGTTGATGACCTGAAATTGGACAGAATTAGAAGCAATTCTTTTTCAAAAATTGTTCGTCTATTCCTCTAGTTTATGTCCTTTGTTATCCTTCAAACGCGTTTTTAAAGCGAGAGTGCATATTTATGTATATAGAGAGACGTTAGAGTGAACAAGATTTTGGATCAATTCTGTTCTAGAAATTCCTCTCTTCTAAATCACTTTCGTCTTTACCTATTCACATAGTAAAAAGACGAACCCATAACCTTAGCGTCAGTCAAAAAGTTACCGGATCTAAAAAACACGATTTATAACTTTGCAAAAAGGATCAGAGTTTGCCAATTCCTCTAAAAATACTATAGGTTTTAAGACTAGACTCTATTTTAGAGGGACGTGAAAAGATGTTTCTCGCTTATTACGTTTGTAATGAGAACGTTGATAGTAAACAATCACTTGTTTTAGAGAAACGTCGAAATGGGACATATATTGGAGTAGAAATCGTACGTCTATTACCTCACTACAAGACCCTTATTATAACAAATAATAAGTAATAGCGTTGTTCATCATCAAAAATCGAAAGAAGGACCCGCAGTTTTAGTGTCGTTTAAAAAGAGTCTTTCTTTATGAACGATAGAAATTTATGTATATCTCTGCTTTGGTCAGATTTTTAATAAATTTGTCCTAATTCCTAAGTACCTAGTACCCTACTTCCATATTGGTACTACTTTCATAAAGTTCAATCTCTTTAAAGAGACAGAAAAACTTTGTACAAAGAGTTAGGAACAAGAATCGGTTTCAATTCTTAAAGAATCAGTTACAATACTTTATAAACTGAATTAGTTCTGAACTAGTGCGAGAATCAGTTGTTGTGCTTTATAAACTGAATAAGTTCTGAAAATATTCATTCTCAAACAAATAATTTAAGAATTAATTTTTACAAGCTTGACGAATCCGTTTTAATTCAAAGTTAAACAATTCTATGAAATCCTAAAATTTCAAATGAAACATGACTAATTAGCAACTGGTTCATTAAGTTTGCTTTGCGACCAATCAACTCTTCTTACAGTGTATTTTATTTGTATGCATTATGAATAATAGTATTTTCCGCTATTTTCTATAACATAAAACTTAATCTTGATATATTTAAATAAGAATCGCAATAACAATTAATTACGTTGAATTCTCTAGTTTAGCGGTATAATACACATAAATTGTTATAATTAAACATTATTTTTAAGTGTTATGTGGTACAGGCAAAACTATGGCAGGTAGATAGACAGACAATGAATTTCTAAAGTAGTTATAAAGAAAAACAAAAAAAAACTAACGCTGAGATGACCAATATGATATGAATGAATTGGAAAGTAACTAAAACGGCAAGTAATTAATAATGTATACAGCTAGCAACATGTTGCAGTACAAAGATTGTTAATTAAAGAGGCATAAACATGGATCGGATAAAAATAATTGTTCTAGTAATCAAATTTCATTAATTAGTTAAGAACTTACACGTTTTTTATAAAGAAACTAAAACTTTTTAATGCTAGCAACATGTTGCAGAACAAATATGTTGAATTAAAGAAGCATAAACTTGAAATTATTTATTAAAATATTAGCTCAAGTAACAAAATTTCATTAATTAGTTAAGGAACTTACAAGTTTTTAATAATAAACATGATAATGCTAGCAACATGTTGCTAAGAATTGTTTAAAAATTTATTAAAATTGTTTAACTAATAGCAAAAACTAAATAATTTGTTAAGAATTTAATAAATAGTAATTAACTCAACAATTAAATTGAAAATTTATACTACCAGCAACATGTTGCTAAAGAATTTAATCCTGGTTTTACCAAAAATAAAACTTTTCCCCAACTTCTACTGCCCTCGAAAGTTATTTCCTGTTTACTTAATATTATTTATTTTCAAAAAAGTATCCAACAAATTGCGGAAAATTGTTTTAAGTTTTTTTCTCTTTCATCAAAAAAAAAAAAAAATCACACAAAAATCCTTTGTTCTTAAACGTCTTTAACAAAGTGTTTTCTGTGAATTATTTTGAAGATGAAACAAAACGCAAGAACAAAAAAAAAACAATAAACTCAATCTAAACTCTTCAAACAATATTTTCTAAATGCATCATCTAGCCAAACTCAGCAGCAGCAGCAACAAAAAGGTTAGATAATCTGTAGTTTTAGTTTAACGGCACGTTTGTAACGCCTTAATGAACATAACAACAACAACTAGTTATAGACGTAGTTAAATTTATGTTCTAAATACTAAGAGAGGTTTAATGAACTTGTTGAGGAAAAGATGTGCTAGTTTGATATTTCAAAATTCAACCTTTAAAAATGGGTAAAATTTTGGGGACAAATAAGATCTTCTTATTTCTGAAATTTCACGTAAACCATTCTTGGTTCCTACAAGACTTGAACTGAACATTTTAGTTTTTTTATATCTTGTGGTGTCCCAATCAGAATAATGAAATCATATACTAAAACTCTTATTAATTGAACAAGGAGTTTTCTGAGCACGAACAGGGAGCATAGGTTCCAAATAGCATCCGTTCAATCGTCCATCCTCCTCATTTAATTGTTTTATAAAATTGTCCATCATAAGTGTGTTACTGATTCATTCTCGAGCATCGGGTAGATTTTGAACTGATTCCGTTCAATAGATCTTACGTTTAACAGTAAAAATATAGTTTAATTTTCCCAAAGTTTGACCCACTGCCTCACTACGAAAGCGAATTGCTCTAGAGACCTTTAGTCCAGTTCTCTAATCATATAGTTTTATAATAAGTATTATGTATAAGTAAGGTTTCGTCCAGAATCAGCAAAGGCACCAATAAGTTATAATGATCATTCTTTCAATCGTCCATTTCTCTAAACTGATTATTTTATAAAATGTTTCATAATTATCTAGTTTTAAGAGAGAGGAGAGAATCAGATAGATTTTTACCTTCTATTGTAGAGATCTTTCATTTGACAGTTTCGTTTTCGTTTGGTTCTCTCAAATGAAGATCCACTGTCTCATAGCGAAAGTGACTTCACCCAGAAATTTTGTGAACTCTTTTTAAGTAGTTTTCCTGAAACTCTTCTCTATACAACTTTTGATCTGGAGACCTTAATCGTCCATTCTCTGATCCGATTGTTTTATGTATAAGTATTGTTTTGTCCAGTATCCGAAGAGGAACTCAAGACATTACCATCAATTCTAAAAATACTTGTTTCACTGATGCGATTTATATCTTTGCATTGGACCAGAGTTTGCCAATTCCTCGGATAATTATTATAAAAATATTTATTAAATTGAGAAGACATTTCATCTGTACCGCGATCATGTTGACATCCTTTATAAATGTCTGACGTAGGAATCGGACAGATTTTGAACCAATTCTGTTCTAGAGCTCTTCTGTTTGATCTTCCATTTTAATCTATAATGAGTTCATAAGTATTATTTCGTTCCCCTCTCAAAGAGACTCTTTCTATCTGCGTATTGAGTCGGAGTTTAATCGAACAGGAACGTTGGATTCGAACAGATTTCGAAGCTATTCTATACGAAAGAACGAAAATCTCTTTCAATTCTTAATTTCTTTACTGCAAATCCTAAATATTATTTTGCTCGACTTAAAAATCGGAAGAGGAACTCACAGTCTTATCATTGTTGAAAGGAGAATTAATATAGACTGCTGATTCTATCTTGCCATTGAGGTAGAGTTTGCCAACTCCTCAAAGAAAGTTTTTAGTTACCACATCCTATAATCTTCTAGAAATCATACAGAAGGGAAATCCAACCTTCATTATGGTTTAAAAATATATTTGGTCCGGAAAAACAATTACAAACTTTGCATTGGACAATTTTTAGGAAATCTTTCAAACGTTGCTTTACTCGAATTAATTGATTCCGATTGTTTCTTTCTCCTGAAAAAAAAGGAGAAATTCAAGGCTTAAGAGTCATTCGAAAAGGGGCTTGATCTACGAGACCATTTACATTTTTGTGTGAAACTGTCATTATTATTAAGGTTTTCAAAGTTAGTGATCCTATTTGATCCAGTGACCGAATCTGGTATTAACCAACATTTCCATTTTGACCTTTTACCTCAGTGATAAAAGAGTTTACGATTAAGGTCTTTAAAAGTTCGTTTAAGATTCGCATGTGTGAGTTTTTTTCCCATTTAAGCCTTTTGCACTTTGTTTTGCTGTGTTAACGATGATGATGAAAATGTAACTTGTTTCAATTTTAATGTTTTTTTTTTTAACTTTTTTTTGTTCTTCGTCGCTTTTTTGCTCAAAACAAACAAAATCTTATGAATCACGTTTTTGTGTATTTTTGCTGTTGTTTGTCTTTTATTATTATTTTATTTTTTCATATATACAGCATCGAATAAATACCTTTTATTTTCATTCTACTTGAGATGTGGGTCTTTTGGTGTGAAGAGGGCTTTGACTTGTAATTCTTCTTTTTTTTTTTTTTTTGTACATCTTGCGATGCAATAAGATGCCATGCAATGAACTGTATTGTTGTTGCTGTTGATGCCGTTGTTGTAGCTCTTGTTGACTTAAGTGCATGAAGTATTAAGAGGAAGAATGAACAGCAACTACTTTAGATACAAAGTATTTTTTTTTTGTGTTTTTCTTTTCTATCTATCTCTATCTATTTTTCTGTTTTGTTATTGTTTTTGCTCTAACTGAAGTTGTTGTAAAATGTTGAATGCAAAAAAAAATATAGAATTACAGGATGCATTTGTTTAATAGAATGTTGTTTGGTTGGTTTGTGCTTCTTCTAACTTGCGCTTCCTGTTATAAATTCTTAGAAATAACTACATTTACTAGTAACCTAAAGTGTTACGTATTTAAGTAGATTTGTAGAAAAATTTATGGTTTTTATGTAAAACATGTTTAAAAATCAGGAAATTACAAAATCTTTAAAATGTTGTAAACATTTTATATGGAGTTATCAAGTAAAGGTTTATAGATTTTTGCCTAAGTTTTTCTTATAACAATCTGTGAATATGTTTCTGACATTATCTGCTTGTTCAACATGTTGCTGGCAACATTAGGATGTAACAATTTCATTTTCCTAATTGTTATTATATATATGTATATAAAGATTCCAGCATAATGTGGACTCTATAGATGAATCTTAGAGGATCTTGGCACTAGATAGATGACTCCACTGTCGACTCAATAGACGACACTAAAGATTACTCTATAGCCGACTCTTTATAAGATTCTGTAGTCGTCTCTTTAGACTCTACAGTGGACTCAATAATCGACTTAATAGGCGGCCCTATACTCGACTCAATAGAAATCTCTACAGTTGACTCAATAGATGACTCCGTAGACGACTATATACTCGACTAAACAAATTACTCTATAACGATTCTATAGATGACTCCATAACCGACTCTATAAATAACTATTTAATCTATAGATGGATCAATAGACGACCCTACAGACGACTCTATAGTCGCCTCTTTAGATAGTTCTGTAGTCGTTCACTATATAGTCTAATATAGTGAACGAATCAATGGACTCTATAGACGACTCCATACTCGGCTCAATAGACGATTCTATAGGCGACTCAATTGATGAATCAATAGACGACCCGATAGACGACTATATACTTGACAAAACAAATTACTCTATAACGAATTTATAATCGACACTATAGACGATTCTATAGTCGTCTCTATAGATGACTCTATAGTTGATTCTATGGTCAACTTAATAGTCGAAACTACAGAAGTCTCTAAATCTATTGTCGATTCTATAGTAAATCAACATGTTGCTAGAAACATTTAGCTACTTTTCAATTACTTGAAAACTGAGAATCTTTCCTTATTTTAAACACTTATTATTTTGATATTTTAAAATCCTATTTTTATGTTAAAAAGATAAGTAACTTATTAATAATTTTTTAAATAAACATGACCTTAAATTAAAGGTTACGTGTTAAAATTTAATAAATCAAAAACTATAGAAAAATTATAAAACAAAACCGAGAAAAAAAAACTAAAGTTAGTCAATTGTCAAAACCATAAGTGAAAAAAATGAGTGACGTTTCATTCAAAAAGCACTAAAGTGTAAAATAAAAATTAGAAATCTTAACAGTTCCAGTACTAATTATACAAGTACATACATAGTACATGTATATATTTTTAACGGTCTAACAAGACTTCTTAACGAAACCCTCAAATCTAAACTACAGTTAACCAAGTTTAAGTTGATTAAAAATATTTCCCAGACACCTTTAAAACACCGGGAGCTCAATGTCAGGGTAAAATTTATTTACCTTTTTTTTATTTGTTATAACAAAATTATGATTTTATACATGAATAATATATTTATTTAAGCTCAAATTAACTATAAAAAAAAACTAACAAATGCAAACAGCAAATCATAATAAAATAAAAAAAAACGTGCCAAATAATAAATAATAATACTCACGGTTCTTAAATAGACAAAGCAAATAATTCTGAAATATTAAAACAAATAAATATTAAATAAAGGTCTTTAAATATCATATTATTTAAATAAATAAGTATCTAAATATTAAAGTAATAAAAATTCCTCCTTCAAATAGAAAAAAAAATAAATACTCAGCCTAAAGACTTTATAATAGCAAAATAGATAATTTAATAAAAACAAAAATGTATAAAAAAATTAAATAATTATTATCTTTAAGTATTTGTATAGATTTCAAGTGTTTTTTTGTTTTAAGTTTTACTGCATAATAACATTAATTTTAATAGTTTTCTTCTTAAAAGTCTTTAAAAATTTATTATTAAATTTTTAATACCCTACACTATGAATAAATGACGGAAGTAGGAGTCATAAATATCATTTGTTTAAAATATGAGATTTTAAAAACTTCCTTTGTTGTGAAATGTTTACAGTTGTTTAGTTGCATCTAGTTGTACAACATGTTGCTAGCAATTCCTAGTTATTTTATCGACTCTTTAAATGTCATTTTAGTCGGCTCTATAGTCGACTTTATAAACTACTATATGAGCTAGTATCGACTTTGTAGCCAACTCAATAGTCAACTGAATATTCGAATTTATAATCAACTTTATAGACGACATTTTAGTTAACTTTATGATCAACTCAATAATGGAATCTATTTAGTCGTCTATAAGTATATAGTCGAATCAAAAGACTACTATATAGTCAACAGTCGACCCCATTGGCCAAATCACTAGTGGAATATATTGTCATCTATAAATCTATAATCTATAGATGACTCCATAGGCGACGTCACAGACGACTCTACAGTCGATACTCGACTCGATAGATGACACTATAGTCAACTCTACAGTCGACTATATACTGGAATCTATACTTGACTAAATATATGACAATATAGACGACTCTATAGTTGATTCAATAATTGTTTCATTAGATCGAAAATAGGGTCGATTCAATAGTCATTTTATTAGAAGATTCTAAAGACTCTATAATCGACTCTAAAGATGACTTAATAGTCGACTCTATAGAATCGCCTCTTTACTCGACTAAATAGGTGAATATATAGACTCTGTAGTTGATTCAATAGTCGTTTCATTAGACTTTATAGACGACTTTATAGACGACTCTATAGTCGACTCTATAGTCGACTCTATAGGCGACTTTACAGGCGACTTTATAGTTGACTCTATAGACGACTCTATAGTCGACTTTATATATGACTCTATATTCGATTACAGAATGTCCACTCTATAAACGACTCTATCGTGAACTTTACAGTCTCTTTTTAGGCGACTCCATAGTCATTAGAAGACTCTATATTCCACTTTATAGGCGAACCTATATACTCCTGTAACATGTTCCTAGCAACATTTAATAGTAAAATTTTAAAAGTTTTCTATAGTTTGAAATGTTGCCTTATTATAGTTTTTAACGAAGCTTTTGGGCAACTATCATTATGAAAAATGAAATATATTTTACCAAAATGTATTAAATATGATCAAACACGTAACATTTTCTTTAACAAAATTAAATTTCAAAAATACTGCAAGGTATCTTAAATTCTTTACAACCTTTTGTTTTTAAAAATTTAATACATCATATTTAGTATTTTGATTTATTTTAATAGTTTTTTTCTCTTTCTTATAATTTACGTCATTTGTTTAAGTGGCTTTTCATCAAGCATGAAAGTATATTTCACATTAAATCTATCTATATTAAAATACAACAAAAATATATATATAAAACAATAATAAAAATAGTCATATGTTTAGTCCCATTTAATACACATAAATCAATTTTGTAATTGCTTTTTTGCTCATATACCCTTCCTCCCCCTCTCTGGCTCCTACAACATCTCCGTGTAACAAAAAAATAAAAATTCTTTTGTTTTAGTATAAAAAATATCACAACTAAAATAAATTTCACTGTTATCTTATCGGTAAAACAAAGGTACTTTTCATTTAATATTTATTATTATTTGTTTGTGTGTGTGTGTTTTTATATTTAAAGATACAAATACAAATTTATTTATTTCAGATGTTAGATACTGAGGTTCTAGGTTTATTCATACATTTAGGTGACTCAATATTTTCTAACACATACAGGAGTCATAAAAATGCCAAGTATAGGTATTTTTTTATATATTAGGAAAAAAAAAACTTTTATAAATATTTCAGAAAAAAATATTTGAGAGGTAAAAATTATTAATGTAGTATATAAATTTTAATTTAATGAATTAATAAAAATATGATTCATTATCACGAGTGTGAGAGATGAATGAAAATACTCATCATCTAACGTTTACAAAGGAACATTTTCACATTAGACGGTTAAGACTAAATATATCTCTTCAGACTCTTTAGTTTATAGACGGCCATATAGTCGACGCTACAGTTGACTTTATGTATTATTCTAAGACGACTCTATAGACGACCCTATAGTCGACTCTATAAACAAATATATAGTCGATTCGTCCCTACAGTATAGGGACTAGACTATAGACTAGACTATAGACTAGACTATAGACTAGACTATAGACTAGACTATAGACTAGACTATAGACTAGACTATAGACTAGACTATAGACTAGACTATAGACTAGACTATAGACTAGACTATAGACTAGACTATAGACTAGACTATAGACTAGACTATAGACTAGACTATAGACTAGACTATAGGCTAGACTATAGACTAGACTATAGACTAGACTATAGACTAGACTATAGACTAGACTATAGACTAGACTATAGACTAGACTATAGACTAGACTATAGACTAGACTATAGACTAGACTATAGACTATAGACTAGACTATAGACTAGACTATAGACTAGACTATAGACTAGACTATAGACTAGACTATAGACTAGACTATAGACTAGACTATAGACTAGACTATAGACTAGACTATAGACTAGACTATAGACTAGACTATAGACTAGACTATAGACTAGACTATAGACTAGACTATAGACTAGACTATAGACTAGACTATAGACTAGACTATAGACTAGACTATAGACTAGACTATAGACTAGACTATAGACTAGACTATAGACTAGACTATAGACTAGACTATAGACTAGACTATAGACTAGACTATAGACTAGACTATAGACTAGACTATAGACTAGACTATAGACTAGACTATAGACTAGACTATAGACTAGACTATAGACTAGACTATAGACTAGACTATAGACTAGACTATAGACTAGACTATAGACTAGACTATAGACTAGACTATAGACTAGACTATAGACTAGACTATAGACTAGACTATAGACTAGACTATAGACTAGACTATAGACTAGACTATAGACTAGACTATAGACTAGACTATAGACTATAGACTAGACTATAGACTAGACTAGACTAGACTATAGACTAGACTAGACTATAGACTAGACTATAGTCTAGACTATATACTAGACTATATACTAGACTATAGGCTAGACTATATACTAGACTGGACTTCCACTTAATAACAAATATAGCATTGTTTGTAAACATAAATGTTGCAAGATGTTGCTAGCAACAGACGCGTGTATTACAAATGATAGTAAATTAGTAAATTCTATTGTCTTTTTAATGAATAAAATGTTTATTCAATTTACAGAAAGTTAACAATTAAAATAGCAAAAAAAAAACGAATAAATAAATGTCAACACCAATTTTTCTATGAATATTCAATAAATGTTTTTTACAACATAAATCGCCTAAATGACTAAACTTTAATAAAAGAAAATATATTAATAATGACATTTTAATAAACAATAAAACTAATATTTACAAAATTTAGCAAAAAAAAAAAAACTACAATTATTACATAAAACTATTATTAAATATTAAAAAGAAAGACAAACAAACTTATTAATTAAATTTATATACAATTTATTGAAAATTGAAACCCCATAAACCTTTTTCAATGGAATACATATTGCAAAAAAAAAAAAAAAACAAATATATTATAGAAAATGAATGACAAGTCTTAATGTCGCCTTTGGCTAACAACATTTCATGTAGCGATGATGGCGATGATGATGGTTGCGGCTGGCTGATTGGGCTTCATCATCATAATCATCAGCAACCATCACCACCATGTTTATTTTTATTATTATTATGTATTTCCATATCATCATCTTGTTTGTAAAGTACAAGAAAACCTTGATCTAAGTATTTTATATTAAACAACAACAACAACACAAAACAGAGATGATTTCAGAAATAAAAATCTATAGTTAAAAGTGTTATAATTGTAATATAATCTTGAAAGAATATTGCAAAAACAAAAACTTATTGACTTTTAAAGGTTATGGATGACACAATGGTTTTAGTTTTTGTTTTCTCGGTTTCTTAAAAAAAAAACAAGACAAGACCAGCTAGTAGATAAAAATGTTATAAAAAAAGAATTGCCAGTAAATTAAGTTTAAGTAATTTAATCTTTATTATTTCTATTTTTTCGTAATATACAAAATTTTTTTCTTTATAGTTATTACTGGTTTCGTTTTGCATATTAAATTTCTGGGTATTTTGTTGTTGTTGTTGTGCTGCATTTTTTAGTTATACATATTTTAATTATATTATATGTTAAATAATTATTATGCTAGCGTTATAATAATTTAATTATTTAAATATGATTTAATATGATGATGAATTTAAAAATGTAAGAAAAGTTATTTCCTAATTACTTATTGAATAATAATTACTGGCAACAAAACTTGTGACAACATGTTTCAGAGAGGCAGAGAGAAATACAGAGAATGTTGTTATTAAGTTGTTAACACAAATATCATCCCAGTGAAAAATTCTAAAAGAGATTCTAAAAAGATTTTTGCCAGTTTAAAACTATGTAAAAAAGCTTTATTTTCATTTCTATATTATTCATTTCTGTGGAAGCTCTAATAAAAAAAGGGGTTGAAATAAAAGTTTTTTTAAATCCCTTTTGAAAAGTTTTGGACAACATCTTTTTTAAAAAAGTTTTAAAAAAAGTTTCTTAAACAAATAAGATTTTTTTTGTAATAAAAATTTTAATTAAACTTTGTTTGTTTTTAATAAAAAAGCTTTGGAAATTAAAAAAATCTTTTGTAAACAGTTTTCAAATTGTTTTTATTTGAAAAGCTTTTTGCTAAAAGAAAAATAATTATTTAAAAAATAAGTTGTGAAAAAGTTTACCTGAAAAGCTTGTGTTGTAAAAAAGCATTTTATTTAAAATTTAAAAAAGCACTTTTGCAAAAAAATTAATAAAATATCTTCTTTTGGTGTAAAATTTTGAATAAAAGTTTTTTAATAAGCTTTGGAAATATGTTAAACAATTTGAAAAAAAATTAAAAAAAATAGCTTTTTAATAAAAATTGTTGGCAGTAGTTTCTTTGTAAACATTTTTTTAAAATAACCTTTTCAAAGAATATTTTGAAAAAAGCTTTTTTATTAAAAAAAATCCGAAACCAGCTTTTGTTAAAAGAGTCTTTATTATAAAAACGCTTCTTCTTTTTTAAAAAACCGAAAATACTTTTTTATAAAAAAAATATTGCTTGGAAAAAAATATTTTTTTTTTTAATTTCCAAAAAGAGCTTTTTTGTATTTATGTGATATTTGAAAATAACTTACTTGTAGAAAAGTTCTCAAAACTATTTCATTCGTAGAAATCTTTTGAAACGGCTTTTTCAAAAAAAGTATTTTATTTCATAAGTTTTGGAAATATGTTGAAAGTTTAAAAAAGAGCTTTTTTATAAAACATTTTTTTGAGAGTATTTTTTTTTTAAGTTTTAAAAATAACCTTTTTAAAGAATATTTAGTAAAAAGCTTTTTTATATAAAACAATTTATATTTACCTTGTTTTAACTTTTATTTTAAACTTTGTTAAGAATCTTGTAACATAAAAAAGCTTAATTTTTAATCTTCTTTATTAAAAACCAAAAAAAACTTTTTTTATAAAAAATAATTTGGATTTTTTTTAGAAAACATGGAAATAATTTATTTTTTTAAAAGTTCTCAAAACTAATTCTTTTTTATAAATGTTTTAAAACAGCTTTTTTAACAACTTTTTTTGTAAAGGAGAACTTAAAGGTAAAAGCTCTTTTGTAAAAAAAAAACTAAATTTCAAAAAAGCTTTTTTTTAATTTCTTTGTTGAGAAAAGAAAAGAGTCTGAGAAAAACTTTTTTTGTGTAAAAATGTCTTTAAAAATTTTTTAATTTTAAAAAAGAGCTTTTAGTAAAAGGATCCTTTTAGCAAAGAAAAACAACTTTTTGTAAAAAATATTTATATATGTTTCTTTTTTTTCTTTATGGTAAAAAGCTTAAACTTGTTTATTTATTTAAAATAAAAAGAACTTTTTTGTAAAAGAATTTTAGAGCTTTGATAAAAATTGTTTGTGCTTGGTAAAAGCTTTTTAGCAAAAAAATAAAAACAACATATTTTTAAAAAGTTTAAACTCTATAATATTTTTTATATTTTGAAAAATAAAAAGACTGAAAAGTTTTGAAGAGTGCTTTTTTATATTATGAAGAGCTTTTAAATAAATTATTGTAAAAATTTTTGGTAAAAATTTTCTTTAAAAAAAAGTTTTGAAAAATGTTTTACTATAAAAGGAAAAAAAATGTTATTTAAATTTCTCTGTTGAGAAGAGTAAAGCGTCTTAAGAAAACTTTCTTGTGTGTAAAAATATCTTTAAAAGCTTTTTAATTTTAAAAAGAGTTGTAGTATTAAAGGAAGAAAGCTTTTTTAAATTCTCGAGAAGAAAAAAGTTTCTTGTAAGAGCTTTTTTAAAAAAAGAGCTTTTTAAAAAAAAGCTTTTTTTTTTTGGTAAAAAGCAAAAATTTTTTATTTTATTTAAAAGAAAAAGCTTTGTAAAAGTGCTTTAAAACTTTGATAAAAATTGTTTGTGCTTTATAGAAAATCTAATTTAAAAACTTTATGTTGAACAAATCACTTAACTTATTCTAAAATAAATTCAGTTTTAAACAATTGTATACAAAAAAAAAAATTAAAACAATGACTTTGTTTATTTATTCTTTGTCTGATTATAGATTTATTTTTCTAATTTTAAACATACAGCCAGTCAGCCCAGTCGATATTCATTTATTTATTTAAATTTTTTAATTAACAGTTAAATATGAAATTTTTTCTTAAAGTAGATTTTGCGGTTAATTTTGTTTATGTATGTAAAGTGTATAAAAAAATTATAAATAAACAAGGCAAATATTTGAATTCTTTCTACTATTTACTATTACACACTTAAGTATGTAGTTTTTTTTTGCACATTTATCATAATTTTAGTGAGTAGCATTAAACTTAGACATTGACCCACAAAAATGTTCTTAAAGCACTATACTTAGTAAACAAATAATTTCTAAGAATATAATGGAAATCAAATAGAACAATTTAATTTAATATTTATAACATAAAAGTAATAAAATTTTAAATATTTTTTGCAATATGTGAAAAAAGAAAGTTTTTTTTTTGAGTGATATCCATCAATTATTCTAGAATAACATTTGTTATATTGTACATATATTGGCATTTGAAAAGAATTGGAAAAAAAATAAAAAAAAACATGGGATTTGCAATTGTTTAATTTCTAATTTATAAACATTTTATATGAAAATTGTTATGTGTAACGTGAAATGGCAAGGAATTTATTTATTCCACACAAGTCAACTTCTGCTTTATACTATTCTAGTTTTTTTAAAGGAATTTTTCTCAATATGTACATTGTTTTATTTATTATTAATTCAATAATAATTTGTACAATTTCATTTTAAATCTGCAGCTGTAATACTTTGTATATATGTGTTATTTTTAGCATGTTGCAACAAAAAGCTAAAAAAAAAAAAACATGAAAGAGGTCGTCATCATGTTGTAATTTTTGCTTTAGTATTCAGAAAAAACATGTACGTGCATGTTGCCATTTTTTTCCAGTTCAATTATTAAATCATAAATATTTTGATTTATATAACAATATGGCTGATATTATTCATTCTAATGTTTGAATTGTATTATAGATTTATGACAACTTAATAAGAATAGTGTGGAAAATTTCCACTGGAAATATTGCAAATATCTGAATAAAAAAACCGACTTTGATGTTCTAAATTATGGTTGGGAAATAAATTTGTTTTATTTGTTTCGTTATGTTTTAATTTTTAAAAGTTTCTAATAGTTTCTTAAGTTTTTCTTAAACTTTTACAGTTTTGAACTCTAGCAACATGTTTATAAACAAAAAAAAAATATTTTACTTTTAGTATTGTTGTATTTTTATTTAAACTTAAAAAATATAAATTTTTATTAAAATTCTTCAAAAATTTTAAATGTTGCTAGCAACATGTTGAGCAACATAGTTGAAATTTTTAATATATTTATTTAACATTTAAAATTACGTTTTATAAGGCTATAAAATATACTATTACTTATGTATAAATATATTTAAACATATGTATGTTGTTTGCAACATGTTGATAAACATTAAGTTTTTTAAAACAAAATATATATTTAAAGGCAGCGATTTGAACATCTGTTCTATTCTATTCCTCATAGTTTGTGTCATTTCCACAGAAAAATGTCAGTTTAATAACACACTATAACTTTGAAGTCTAGAGCAACATGTTGAGAAACATAAAATTATTTTACGAATTTATTCCTTCGTTTTTAACATATTAAACTCTTTCAATATCTAGTGAAACTTAAAGTTTGCCGGTAACTGATTGAGAAGAATCAGTAAACTACTTTTGAAAGTCGAAAGTAACATGTTGGTTTAGGTAAGAAGGGTAGCCTCTCAATCAATCATGAGTGGCTCACGTGGGTCCGTCCACCTAGTTGCGGTTCCGTTGTGATACCCTAGTGGTCGTAGAAGTCCATTTAAGTATTACTCTCTACTTTCAGATTTAAACCAGCCAGTTTGATTCACAAAGTTTAGGATATTTTTAAGGCATATCCCAGATAGATCATCCAAACAAGATAGAGCAGCAAAGCCGATACAATGTTCTCTACTTTCATTGAAAGATGGGCATTAGCAGAAGAGGCGAGGTATTGTTTGCTCTTCCTCCTTATTATTACAACTCCTACAATAGTCGTTATATTCGAGACCCTTTCTTCTGGCGTGATTGCTAATTTTACAGTGTTCCGTTATAACTGATACCAGCATTCTTATCTGTTCCCTGCGAAAGCTTAATAATAAGCTTGAACTGGGATTATCGTATAGAGGCCAAATTGACCTCGAAGTGAGACAGTGATTTGATCCATTTCATATAGTTCAGTCTGAACCAGTGACTTACAGTTTGTAAGGGAGATACAAGTAAATGCGTCGATTTCATCTTCCCCTCTCATTGCACCATTCCTGGAAAGTTTGTCAGCTATAGAGTTTCCCTGACAATTACTATGTCAGGGCCCCATATTAGCATTATCCTAGAATGTCTCGCTATCTCATTCAGAGATACCCGGCATTCTTCGGTTAACCTAGATGTCGTAAAAACAACCTCTAACAACATCCATATGTATTTCAATCGATATTTGAAAAGCCACCACCCACTCTTCCACTCCTCTAAGAGCCGTCAATGTTAATATTTATTACACCATTAGTTGAGTATGACTCAGGTACTGAATTCCTAGCAGGAACTCGGATATGAAAGTGTCGGTTGAGTGTGACTTGGGTACTGAATTCCTAGCAGGAACTCGGTTATGTTTAAATATTCGTGTGTGCCCTATGCCTTTACTACCAGGCTACGAACCACATGCGTTAAGTCTGAATTAAGGCCTGTTGAATCGCCATCACTTCAGCTGGTAACCAATTCATTATAGTTAGCAAAACCTTCGTTGGCGTCGTCCTCATTATTCCCGTGATCAGGATTGCAATGTTTCGTAGGGTACGTTCGATGGCTGCACAATGAGAAGAGTTTTCCATTGCCTGTCACCATACGATAACACCATTGAACACCACATACACTGAGGCCACGGGAAAAACTCCACTTGCTGAGCACATTAAGAGTAGTTTCCATGCAATTGAATATGGTATCGAGGAATTTACCCGATATCACTATAGCAACATCGGCATCAAAAGCGGCAGTCTTAATTCTCCATTTAGTAAGAAGTTCATAGCCAGATGTCAGAGTAAGGTAGATAGAACTCCCCCCTGTGGTGTGCCACGACTGACAAGCCTTGAAACATTGACTCCACCCATCCTTCCACTAATAACCCTATTACTCAGAAGTTTTTTAATAAGCTTCTGAGTTTGATGATCAACCCGCCATCCATCAAGTGCTGCTACAATGGCATTAGGTTCGACATTGTTAAAGGCATCTTCAATGTCTAGGAGGGCACCTTCCAACATCTTTTAATACTTTAAAACATATTCTTGGCAACATTTTTAACCCAACTCATATTAATGCCTTCAACACTTTTCCTGCTAGAATTTCATACCCTTTAACATTCAAAAAACAACATGAAAAATTGTCTTCCAAAGACCGCAGCGAAATTAAATTCTTTAAAAAACAATATTATTTAAAATTTTTCAACGTGGCTGAGTTAAATTTTGAATTTGGCTAACAGCCAATAAATAGAAATGAAAAGAATTTTACTGCATGTACTTATATAAAGTAAAAGTTCTTAAAAGCACAAAAAATATGAAAAGAAAACCCATAAAAGAACTCTTAAACAAAAAACAAGGACGTGCAATAGTTGAAAAACAAAAACGAAATGCTGCCAAAAAAACAATAAAAGTAGTTAGTACAATATTGATTTGCTTCAACAATACTCAATAAACCTGACAAAAATAACAAAAAATACTTAAAATTGCAAACTATAAACCACAACTAGCTGAAGAAAAGAAATCATAACAAAATTTTTAAAAATATCAGTCATTAATTTCAAAATATACGACAAGACAAGGTTAAGGATATTGAAAAAAAAATTATAAAGTGTGTTTTTCAAATTCTCAAAACGTAAACACTCATAACCGTGAACTTGAATATTCTTTTATATTGCAAGCTTTATAAATTAAAACAAAATTTTTAACAAATTGGTTTCTTTCAATAATGATGAGTTATTTATAATTCGCTTAACAAATTGATTTGTTAAATTAAAGGTCAATTAACTGTTAAAGTCATGTAATATATAGTTGTTAAACACAACCATTCAAGTAATTCATAAAACGTTCATTCATTTTATTGTTTTTTTTTTTTTTTTCAGCCTAAAAGTAAATATTTGACGATCATTATTTCATTATAATGATAATAACGTACAAGCGATCAGTGTTTTAAAGGAATGAGTTCTGTTACGTATAAAACATACATTTTCAGAATTATACAATCATGATGGTAGATCACTTAAAGATCTAGGATTGATGCTAAACTGGAATGAATGAAGTATTTAAAGTTCTATAATTGAGACTTATGTTTGTTTTTTAGGAGCCTACGATCAAATCTGAACAATTTAGTTAATAATCTAAGATTAATGGGACTAGTTAAACCCTCCAATTAGGGTTATCTGAGACTAGAAAGAGATCGAGCATACATGGAGATTAGGTTCAGACTTACGATAGAGGCCTGTGTTGAACTACTTAAAGGCATATAATTGAGTGTAATGTAGAATTACGATATAGGACAGAATGAAGCAATTGAACTGGACTATAACTGAACTAGAACTGAACTAGAACTTAACGAGAACTGAACGAGAACTGAACTAGAACTTAACGAGAACTGAACTAGAACTGAACTAGAACTGAACTAGAACTGAACTAGAACTGAACTAGAACTGAACTAGAACTGAACTGAACTGGAACTGAACTAGAACAGAACTAGAACTGAACTAGAACAGAACTGAACTAGAACTGAACTAGAACTGAACTAGAACTGAACTAGAACTGAACTAGAACTGAACTAGAACTGAACTAGAACTGAACTAGAACTGAACTAGAACTGAACTAGAACTGAACTAGAACTGAACTAGAACTGAACTAGAACTGAACTAGAACTGAACTAGAACTGAACTAGAACTGAACTAGAACTGAACTAGAACTGAACTAGAACTGAACTAGAACTGAACTAGAACTGAACTAGAACTGAACTAGAACTGAACTAGAATTGAACTAGAACTGAACTACAATTGAGCTAGAACTGAACTGAAGAAGAAGTGCTAAACTAGATCTGAACTAGAACTGAATTAGAACTCAACTAGGTTAGGTTAGGTTTACACAGGTAGCCAATTTCGGCTTTACTTGGGTCCATGTTGATCCCTTTGTAAAAATACCTGTAAGAAGAAGAAAAGAAAAGAGAGGGAGAGATAGAGGAGAGTGAAAGAACAGAGACAGTTGCAGAGAGAAGGAGATGATGAGAAATGAGAAAGCCAGGGCAGCTGCCGTGGATGAGTAGTGTGAATAATAGGATTCACACCCATTTTGACAAATTAATGAACTCTAGAAGACGTTCTAATTGAATGTTTGACAATTCGGTTATATCACCAAAATAGGTCGATCCAAGCGTCTGAAAACGGGCCTCCGCCAAAGCAGGACAATCGCAGAGAAGATGAGTAATAGTCTCTTCTTCATCCTCGTTTTGACAACTCCTACAGTAGTCGTTGAACGGGAGACCAATGCGTCTAGCATGGTTCCCAAATTTACAGTGGCCAGTGATTATTGATATCAGCCTACTTAACTGCGGTCTTTGGAGACCAAGAAGATATTTAGACCTTTGAGGATCCATTTGTGGCCACAGTGCTCTACATGTTGAGCACGTGTGTTCACGCGACCATTTGTCGCGAGCGATGCAGAGGCATTTTTCACTGATTTGCCTCTTAACTGCAAGTAGTGGTATACCGCAGAACTGATCAGTATCCATTCTGCTAAGCATAGTGCCAGCTCTTGCCAATGTGTCAGCAATACCGTTGCCATACGAATTCCCATGTCCCTTTACCCAAATTAGGGTGATGTTCGAATGTCTCGCCATCTCATTGAGAGACGTCCGGCATTCATGGACAATTTTGGATGTGGAGAACACACCAGTTAGGGATTTAATAGCAGCTTGACTATCAGTATAAATTCTGATATCCCTATTAGATATCCGATAGTACCTTAGCCAATTTACCGCCCTCCTTATCGCCGATATTTCAGCCTGAAGGATACTACATTCATCATTAAGTCGGAAGGATTTTCGTTCCAAATTCCTCAATGAAAATGTCACCACCAACTCCTTTCGTCGTCTTGGATCCGTCTGTATACACTCGGAAGCAATTATTCGGCGGAAGGAGAGATTCCTCATACTCCGAAGATATATGATATTGGAACTTTCTCACTAGAGACGGTACTGGAATACAATAATCAACAATGTACTGATTATCCGGTATAAGATCTATGATCCTAGCATGGCCTATGGAGCATTGTTTCCATTTGCCAGTTACACTCAATCTGGCCGCAGTTGACATAGCCAATTTCCTTGCAAGGAGATCGACCGAGAGCCAGTTGAGCATAGTGAACAGCGCCTTCGAAGGAGTTGTTCTGAGAGCGCCTGTGATAAGAAGCGCAGTTGATCTCATTACTTTTTCCAGTTGTTGTCTGAGTGAAGCCTTTTCAAGCGCCTGCCACCATACAACAACCCCATATAGCATAATAGGTTTAATAACTGCCTCAAAGAGCCAGTGAACATTCTTTGGATTTATGCCCCAGCATGTTCCTATGGCCTTCCTACAAACATATAGTGCCGTAATGGATTTAGATGCCCTAGAGAGTACGTTTGTACTCCAAGATAGTTTCTTATCTAGGATAACGAACTCAACTAGAATTGAACTAAAACTTTTGCTAAAAAGTTTCATATTGTTTCTAGCAACAAATTGCTAATAAAACGATTAAAGTTTTTAACATTTCCTAGATTAACATTTTAATTAATATTAATTAATAATGTTTATAAATAACAACATATCGACATCAGATGCTAACAGCATACAGATAAATTTAATTAATTAAAACTCATAATTTTATTAAACAATTCTTTTACTAATACGTTGCCAGAGTCTCAGCCATGTTAAAAACAAAAAAAGTAATAATTAAATGTATGTATTTTATTTGTTTTATGAACAATAATAATTGATAAATATTTATGTATGTACGATTTTGTTGTTGTTTTTTTTCTGTATTAATAAGGAAATATAATTATTTTTTTTTTATAACAATAAAAACAACAGCAGCACCAAAGCAAGCCGTCAGCCAACCAACCATCGAAATTTAAACATCTAAACAATCACTAACATCCAACGGTTTATGACTTTATGGCTCAAGTCTGCTATAAATATGTTTATGTCTAGCGTTGTTGTTGTTGTTAGTAAATGTTGCTAGATTTTGTTGCTGATGTTATGGTGATGTTTTTGTTGCTGCTGTTTTGTTATTTATGTCTAGTTGTACAATTTGGCAATTCAAGCAGAACATTTTGTAGATTTTAAAGAAAGAAACAAAATACCAAATTTGAACACGATGTAATTTGATTTTATAAGAAAACTGCTCGAATTTTTATTAATTATAAATTCAAAATATGTATGATTTTTGTTATTTTTTTTTTTTGTTTTTAACAATTAATGAGATTTTTACATGCCATTAAATGAATGAGGATGTTGTTGAATTTGAATGGTTTATGTAAAATAAAGTAATATTATTAATGGAGTGGAAATAATGTTATTTGTTTATAACGAAAATGAATAAATAATAATGATAATTGTCACATTTTCAAGACAATTTGTTAATAAGAGGAAAATATTGACTATTAGATACAAGTTGCCAGCAACAAGTTTTTTAAATGCTAAAATTGTAAAAATCATAAAATTTTTAATTTTAAATAAATGTGAATGACAACCGAAAAAAATGTATTGCCAACAAAGTAGATGTTCATTATGATGAAGATTATGACACATCCTCAACATTGTTTATAAATATTATTAATATATCCAATACTTTTAATGAATAATTCTTTTTAAGTCTAAAGAAAATTTTATTGACATGTTTCGACAACAAAAACAATTTGATTTCAAGCCAACTCAATATTCACTGTGACGTTTAAAGTCACCCTAAACCCAACTCAACATTGTTTATAAACATTGTTAAGCTATCCACACTCTATACCTTATAACTAAAAAACGAGCCGCTAAATTCCTCTACTATCATTATTTTGACATTAATTAGGTCACGAAATGTCCTTCTATTTATATACTAAATATTTTCACAATACTTCCACTTATTAAGTATTTACTACAAATTAATAGGCGAATAAGGGCAAACCCCTTTTTATCATGCTCATCATTTACTACGTCATATGTAAACACTAGTAAAATATTTGATATGTTGTATGTTGGAAAAAAATTAAATACTTTTATCAAAGATTGGGTCAATTCGAGCGGAAGTGTGCCAAAGAATTGGGGACACCAAAAAAGAAGACAAAAAAATTGTTCGAGTCTACGCCAACACAACAAACATTAAAATAGTCTTCATCACATATGTACAGGGATGGGAAATACAGCGCTATAGTACTTTTTCAGTACTAGTACTTTGTCTAGTCTATAAATATATACTAGTCTTTAGTCTAGTATACAGTCTAGCCTATAGTCTAGCCTATAGTATATAGTCTGGCCTATAGTCTAGTCTATAGACTAGACTATAGACTAGTCTAGCCTATAGTCTAGTCTATAGTCTAGCCTATAGTCTAGTCTACAGTCTAGTCTACAGTCTAGCCTATAGTCTAGTCTACAGTCTAGCCTATAGTCTAGTCTACAGTCTAGTCTACAGTCTAGCCTATAGTCTAGTCTATAGTCTAGTCTATAGTCTAGTCTATAGTCTAGCCTATAGTCTAGTCTATAGTCTAGTCTATAGTCTAGTCTATAGTTAGTCGTAGTCTAGTCTATAGTCTAGTCGATAGTCTAGTCGATAGTCTAGTCTATAGTCTAGTCTATAGTCTAGTCTATAGTCTAGTCTATAGTCTAGTCTCAGTCAGTCTATAGTCTAGTCTATAGTCTAGTCTATAGTCTAGTCTATAGTCTAGTCTATAGTCTAGTCTATAGTCTAGTCTATAGTCTAGTCTATAGTCTAGTCATAGTCTAGTCTATAGTCTTTCTATAGTCTAGTCTATAGTCTAGTCTATAGTCTAGTCATAGTCTAGTCTATAGTCTAGTCTATAGTCTAGTCTATAGTCTAGTCTATAGTCTAGTCTATAGTCTAGTCTATAGTTGTACTATAGTCTAGTCTATAGTCTAGTCTATAGTCTAGTCTATAGTCTAGTCTATAGTCTAGTCTAGAGTAGTCTATGTCTAGTCTATAGTCTAGTCTATAGTCTAGTCTATAGTCTAGTCTATAGTCTAGTCTAGTCTATAGTCTAGTCTATAGTCTAGTCTATAGTCTAGTCTATAGTCTAGTCTATAGTCTAGTCTATAGTCTAGTCTATAGTCTAGTCTATAGTCTAGTCTATAGTCTAGTCTATAGTCTAGTCTATAGTCTAGTCTATAGTCTAGTCTATAGTCTAGTCTATAGTCTAGTCTATAGTCTAGTCTATAGTCTAGTCTATAGTCTAGTCTATAGTCTAGTCTATAGTCTAGTCTATAGTCTAGTCTATAGTCTAGTCTATAGTCTAGTCTATAGTCTAGTCTATAGTCTAGTCTATAGTCTAGTCTATAGTCTAGTCTATAGTCTAGTCTATAGTCTAGTCTATAGTCTAGTCTATAGTCTAGTCTATAGTCTAGTCTATAGTCTAGTCTATAGTCTAGTCTATAGTCTAGTCTATAGTCTAGTCTATAGTCTAGTCTATAGTCTAGTCTATAGTCTAGTCTATAGTCTAGTCTATAGTCTAGTCTAGTCTATAGTCTAGTCTATAGTCTAGTCTATAGTCTAGTCTATAGTCTAGTCTATAGTCTAGTCTATAGTCTAGTCTAGTCTATAGTCTAGTCTATAGTCTAGTCTATAGTCTAGTCTAGTCTAGTCTATAGTCTAGTCTATAGTCTAGTCTATAGTCTAGTCTATAGTCTAGTCTATAGTCTAGTCTATAGTCTAGTCTATAGTCTAGTCTATAGTCTAGTCTATAGTCTAGTCTATAGTCTAGTCTATAGTCTAGTCTATAGTCTAGTCTATAGTCTAGTCTATAGTCTAGTCTATAGTCTAGTCTATAGTCTAGTCTATAGTCTAGTCTATAGTCTAGTCTATAGTCTAGTCTATAGTCTAGTCTATAGTCTACTCTATAGTCTACTCTATAGTCTACTCTATAGTCTACTCTATAGTCTACTCTATAGTCTAGTCTATAGTCTACTCTATAGTCTATAGTCTAGTCTATAGTCAAATATATAGTCTAGTCTAATAAACTTTATTGTATAAGTTAATACCATTTCCAAAATATCAATTTTCCAAGACTGGTTTGGTATGACAACAAAGAACCACCTCTTTCAAACTCAAACATATATACATACATATATGCATGGAAAGCCAGTAGAATTCTATATTATTTTCTAATTACAAACATGGGTTTGCATGTTGAAAAGGTATACATTTTCCCTATTAAACTCAAAATTTTTTTTGTACTTGTCCATATAAATATTTGTTTTTAAACAAAATTGGAAAAAAAAAACTATGGCAACAAATTAAGGTCTCGACGTCATATATCCATACTTGAGGGTGGGGCTGACACAATCACCAAACATTTTATATTTTATTAAACAAAATAGACTTATAGACAAATGTACAAACTGACACAAAGGCAAAACATTTTACAGCAAACTAAATTAAGCAGTTTGTAGTGGACGGCCGTTTTTAATTTAATTGAAAATATTTTGTTAAAAATTCTTGAAATCATATGATTTTTGTAGGTTCTCTCCTATTAACCTAGAGAGGGAACTAACTTAATTCCATGTAAGAAAACACAATTTAAAACTTAATCTGATTAATTCGCGGCACGTAGTTTTGAAATATTTAAATAATCTTCTATTACCACGTACCGTTTCGTTTTGGTTTACTGTATTAGAGAATAATTGTTAGTATTCGTATTGTATGAAGGTTTTTTGTTTTTGTTTAAGTTAATTATTTTCTTCATAGTTTACGCTCTAAGTACCATTGAAGCTATTAGTGTTACGCATATAAATGTTAAGATCTTAAGCTCAAAGAAGAAAAGAGAGAGAGATCATTTTACTAGATTTAAAAGCTAAAGGCGTAAAGAATTAGGGGTATGCACGCACTTATTAACAAGTAATAAAATTTCAGAATTTTCTATAAAATTTTTTTAAATTTTGTATATAAAAGAGATATGTTAATACAATTTTCTAATAAAAGATTAAAAATTCAAAGTAGCATTTTTTTAATGTTTTGAAAATGTTTCTATAGAAGAGAATCTTTAAAAAAATTTCTATTACAAAAATTGTTTTTGGAAAAGAGATTTTTTTTCGAAAACTTTCTATAAAAGAAGATTTTTTAATTTTTTCCTTTAAATAAGAATTTCTACTCTATCGTCTAGTCTATCGTCTGGTCTATCGTCTAGTCTATCGTCTAGTCTAGAAAACTTTCTATAAAAGAAGATTTTTTTAATTTTTTCCTTTAAATAAGAGTTTCTACTCTATCGTCTAGTCTATCGTCTGGTCTATCGTCTAGTCTATCGTCTAGTCTATCGTCTAGTCTATCGTCTAGTCTATCGTCTAGTCTATCGTCTAGTCTATCGTCTAGTCTATCGTCTAGTCTATCATCTAGTCTATCGTCTAGTCTATCGTCTAGTCTATCGTCTAGTCTATCGTCTAGTCTAGTCTATCGTCTAGTCTATCGTCTAGTCTATCGTCTAGTCTATCGTCTAGTCTATCGTCTAGTCTATCGTCTAGTCTATCGTCTAGTCTATCGTCTAGTCTATCGTCTAGTCTATCGTCTAGTCTATCGTCTAGTCTATCGTCTAGTCTATCGTCTAGTCTATCGTCTAGTCTATCGTCTAGTCTATCGTCTAGTCTATCGTCTAGTCTATCGTCTAGTCTATCGTCTAGTCTATCGTCTAGTCTATCGTCTAGTCTATCGTCTAGTCTATCGTCTAGTCTATCGTCTAGTCTATCGTCTAGTCTATCGTCTATCTAGCTATCGTCTAGTCTATCGTCTAGTCTATCGTCTAGTCTATCGTCTAGTCTATCGTCTAGTCTATAGTCTAGTCTATAGTCTAGTCTATCGTCTAGTCTATCGCCTAGTCTATCGTCTAGTCTATAGTCTAGTCTATAGTCTAGTCTATAGTCTAGTCTATAGTCTAGTCTATAGTCTAGTCTATAGTCTAGTCTATAGTCTAGTCTATAGTCTATTCTATAGTCTATTCTATAGTCTAGTCTATAGTCTAGTCTATAGTCTAGTCTATAGTCTAGTCTATAGTCTAGTCTATAGTCTAGTCTATAGTCTAATCTATAGTCTAGTCTATAGTCTAGTCTATAGTCTAGTCTATAGTCTAGTCTATAGTCTAGTCTATAGTCTAGTCTATAGTCTAGTCTATAGTCTAGTCTATAGTCTAGTCTATAGTCTAGTCTATAGTCTAGTCTATAGTCTAGTCTATAGTCTAGTCTATAGTCTAGTCTATAGTCTAGTCTATAGTCTAGTCTATAGTCTAGTCTATAGTCTAGTCTATAGTCTAGTCTATAGTCTAGTCTATAGTCTAGTCTATAGTCTAGTCTATAGTCTAGTCTATAGTCTAGTCTATAGTCTAGTCTATAGTCTAGTCTATAGTCTAGTCTATAGTCTAGTCTATAGTCTAGTCTATAGTCTAGTCTATAGTCTAGTCTATAGTCTAGTCTATAGTCTAGTCTATAGTCTAGTCTATAGTCTAGTCTATAGTCTAGTCTATAGTCTAGTCTATAGTCTAGTCTATAGTCTAGTCTATAGTCTAGTCTATAGTCTAGTCTATAGTCTAGTCTATAGTCTAGTCTATAGTCTAGTCTATAGTCTAGTCTATAGTCTAGTCTATAGTCTAGTCTATAGTCTAGTCTATAGTCTAGTCTAGTCTAGTCTATAGTCTAGTCTATAGTCTAGTCTAGTCTAGTCTATAGTCTAGTCTATAGTCTAGTCTATAGTCTAGTCTATAGTCTAGTCTATAGTCTAGTCTATAGTCTAGTCTATAGTCTAGTCTATAGTCTAGTCTATAGTCTAGTCTGTAGTCTAGTCTAAAGTCTAGTCTGTAGTCTAGTCTATAGTCTAGTCTATATTCTAGTCTATATTGTAGTCAATATTCTATCTCTAGGCTATAGTATAGTCAAAATAACTGTAGTCCAAATAACTGTAAACTTTAACTGATCACCCCTATTATTAGACCTCAATGTGTAAAATTGTGTTGTATTTAACAAACTTCGAAAAGACTCCAACCGAATTAAACACAATAGCAATCATTTTACGCCTCAACTTTTACGCCATTGAGTTTTGTGTTTTCGGCTGCAAAGATATTAGATTCCCTAATTTATAATGCGTGCAGACTTAATTTTGTCTGAATTTAATTGTAATTATTTCAACTATAAAATTAATTATTTAAAACAACAATTATGCGAGATACTTTATTTAAAACTTATGTGTAATTCATATAAAAGTATTTCATGGCTTATAAGATTGCTTTCGTAATTAATTGTTTAAAACTAAAAATAAATTTTAACAAATAGATAAAATTGAAGAACATTAGATTAACTTTTTTTCTTATTTTATTACAGATTAAGTTCAAATGTAATCAGCAACAAATATGAAAATGTAAGTAATAAATTCCAATAAAATCTTTAAATCAAATCTCGTTATTAAACCTCAGTTTTACTATTTCCTATAATTTTCGTTAGACATTTCTAATACAAAACTTTTGAAAGTTGTTGACTTCCATTTTCTTTATTCTAAAGTAATAACAATTATTTTCTTTCTATTAAACAAATTTAATTATTTTGACATATGTACAGAATAAATCGTTTTCACCTCTTTTTGTAATCATATAAAATTCTAAAAAAATTAAATATTACTAACATGTTTTTTACAACAATTATCTGTGACTACTACTCACTGCAATTACTCCCTGCTGTAGTCATTAAATATTTCTATAAACATTTTATAAGTTTTTACTTTGTAGCTTTAAAAAAAAAATACAAAATTGAAAAAGCACTCTCCGTTATGAATATTTAAAAATCTACTTAAAACAAAAAATTATTATTCACTGCTACTGTGTACACTACTACAGCGAGCAGTTAAACGTAATGCTAATAAAAATTACTTAAGGAAAAACGCCAAATTGTAGTAACTTACGGTTGTAGTTAGTAAAGTTGAATAACAGGTGTAATTATTAGATTGAATATTTAACTACAAAAGCAAATACTTAGGTGAATGAATAAATGAGAATGCAATTGAAATTGTTTTTCCAATAAAAACCTGACTAGAAAACTTAAATGCTTTTTTGTTCAATAAAGTGTACTTGTAATGATTAAAGCAGATGTTTTATTGTCTCAATTGATTAGAAGGAATTAGAAAATTATGCAAATTATAGAGAGAATTAACTTAAAGGGGTTTAAATCAAATTAAAATCTAACAAAGGCATTCTTGATCGTATTTGTCATGGGAGGATTTTCGAAAATTTTCTTATAAAAACATTTGAAAAAATTATATAAAAGAAATATTTCGACAATTTTCGAAGAAAAAAACTGAATTTTTCGAAAATTTTCTAACAAAAAGAGAATTTTTTGAAAATTTTCTAAAAAAAGATAAGATAATTTTTCAAAATTTTTCTAAAGAAAGAGCATTTTTCGAAAATTTTCTAAAAGAAGAGAATTTTTTGAAAATTGTCTAAAAGAAACGAGAATTTTTTGAAATTTTCTAAACAAAAGAGAATTTTTCGAAATTTTTCTAAAAAAAAAGAGAATTTTTCGAAAATTTTCTAAAAAAAGAGAATTTTTTGAAAATTGTCTAAAAAAAAGAGAATTTTTCTGAAATTTTATAAAAAAAAAGAGAATTTTTAGAAATTTTTCTAAAAAAGAAGAGAATTTTTTGCAAAAAAAAGAATTTTTTGAAAATTTTCTAAAAAAAAAAAGAATTTTTTAAAAATAAAAAAAAAAAAGAATTTTTTGAAAATTAAAAAAAAAAATAATTTTTTGAACATTTTCTAAAAAAAGAGAAATTTTCGAAAAATTTCTAAAAAAAAGAGAAATTTTCGAAAAATTTCTAAATAAAAGAGAATTTTTCGAAAATTTTCTAAAAAAAAGAATTTTTTGAAAGTTTTTTACAAAAAACAAGAATTTTTCGAAAATTTTCTTAAAAAAAGGGAATTTTTCGAAAATTTTCTAAAAAAATATAGTTTTTCGAAAATTTTCTAAAAAAAATGAGAATTTTTCGAAAATTTTCAAAAAAAAGAATTTTTCGAAAGTTTTCTACAAAAAAACAAGAATTTTTCTATAAAAAAGCAAAATTTTTCGAAAATTATCTAAAAAAAAGAGAATTTTTCGAAAATTTAAAAAAAAGAGAAATTTTCTAAAAAAAAAAATTATAACTTTTCGAAAATTTTCAAAAAAAAAAAAAAAAAAGAATTTTTCTAAAAAGAAAAAGAGAATTTTTCAAAAATCTTTCGAAGGAAAAGATAATTTCTCGAAAATGATCTACAAAAAAGGAGATTTTTTAATCTTCTAAAAAAACAAATTTTCTAAAAAAAATATTTTTTTTTAAATTTTTGAAAAAATTGCTATGAAAAAAGGGATATTTCCTATAAAAAAAGAGGATTTTTCACAAAATGAGAATTTCTCGAAAATTTTTCGAAAATTTTTAATAAAAAAAGAATTTTAAAAAATTTTTTTTTAAAAATTTACTATAAAAAGATTTTGTATAAAAATATATTAATTTGCTAACAACAAGTCTCCTTAAAATCTTTTGCAAATTTTTTACCCCTTAAAATATTTTTTAATAAATTCCTAAAGAAACTTTCATAATATCAAATTTAAAATGTTCCCATGAGAAACATGCAAAAATTCTTAAGATTACTTTACATTATAACCTTGAAATAACTTTAATAAATTTCTGAGAAAATTTTATTAGAAAATTGTCAAGAAAATTAAATAATTCTTAAGTTACACTACTAGTAATAATAAAAAAAATTATATAATCCAGACAGCACTTGTATGCTTCATGTTCTTAAAGCAAAAAATACCCATCAAAGAAAGCAAAGTACTCATGCATCATGATTTCAATAAAAAAACAACAAAAAAAAAACAGCATGCAGTAAAAAACAAAAGCAAAAATAATGACTGTCGGTTCACATCAACAATTGCCAACTACTTAAAACAATTAACCTAATGAATGAACCAAGCTGAAGGTAGTGCGATGCAAATACTTAGTTTTACTTATTTACAAATCTGTGGTCACAAGCTATAAGCGCCTAAGTAAATTTCTACAAAAATTTCCTAACATGAACTGGAAATAATAATTTTTCTAGCAATATTATCCTAGAAAGTAATTTTGCTCAAAAATATGTTTTTAGACTTAGGCTATTTTTACTTGGCACCAAAGGTTTACATATGAATTTATTACCATGTATGCAAATTTAATTTAAACAAAAAAACAATCCACTACATTCTCGTTCATATTCATTATCATCACGATATTCCGACACTTAAAATGCACATTTAACCCTTTTGACAACAAACTCTATAGAGTGTTTAAACCACGTAAGCGAAATAAATCTTATTTTGAGTGCCCCAAGGGGTTAACATGAGAAGAACTTTAAGTAATTTCAAGTTTCGAAGGTTGCTGTTTTAAAAAGTAAATAGTAGGAGGTGTTGGATGCCTTAAAGCATACAATACATACACATTTGTAAAGTAAATGTCTTAAAAGAAAGTGAAAATTTAAATAATTTTTAAAAAAAAACGAGAAGATTAATTAAGGTTTAAATTTCATTCATACCTTTGTTTACTTTCTTGGTGGTGAAGGCCACACGTGTTGACAACACTTCTCTGAATTGTTGAAAGTTTTTTTTTTTTTTGCTGGAAAAAAGGATTCGGGGAAATATTAATTTAAAACAAAACATATCACAAATACGGTAATTAATAAATAATATGAATGAATATGTATTGTGAGGATGATTTATTCAATTTGTGAATATTTCTATGAATAACTTTCAATTACAGTAATCCCTCGATTAACGTCATCACGATTAACGTTTTTTTTTATATACGTGGGCAAATTTTGGATCTTTTAAATTTCGATTTGGGTCATTGTGTACATTAAAAGATATTTAAACATCTTTCATATTGGGTCCACTAGAACAGATTTTATATACACTTATTTGGTGATATAAAAACAGTTGTTTTTCAAATCTAACCTCAGAGCCAATTCGCTCTTTTTGATACCAATTCTACAAGATCTATGCATCTGCTCCAGAATTTCACTGTCCTCTTCACATGCTCTATATTCGTCTGAATCCGCGCGTCCAATTTTGCATAGATATGCCCGTAATCCTGTGTGTCCATCATACTAACTTCAGACTTGCTCATTTTGAGGAAATTTCTCGTCTTGCCCTCATCAGGATCACCCCATAGGATCTTTGTGGTTCTACACACCGTTTCATTATTCCAAGAGGTCTTATGGGATCCTCGTACTCATATTTTTAATTTAGCTTTTGTTGCGTCGTTTGTCAAGTTAACTGCCTCGAGCTCCCTTCCCTTTAAAGCTATTACATTTGCCCTTTCGTTGCCGAATACTCCCGAGTGGCCTTAAGGGATTCTCGTACTGATATTTTTAATTCAGCTTTTGTTGCGTCGAATGGTTTGGCGTTTGTGAAGTTAACTGCCTCGAGCTCCCTTCCCTTTAAAGCTATTACATTCGCCCTTTCGTTGCCGACTACTCTCGAGTGACCTGGTACCCATATGATGTAAACCTTACCTCTGGGAGAGTATTAAGTTAAAGCTTTCTTACATTCTATCGCCTGATATCGCTTTAATTGCCTTCTAGCTGTCTAAGGGTCCGATAATTGTGTATAACCTTCCAATGTATCCAGTATACATTGATGACGTGTTCTAAAACCGCTTTTGGCCAGTTCGCCTAAAGTAAACAGTCGTTCGGCTGTATGTGCCGCCTCATATCATAAATATGTTTCAATGGGTAGAATAACAATCAACGTTTTCAGAGCCTTGATTGAAGTAATACATATGGCACCACTTATAACCAAGCAGCATGTACGCTGTACTCCCTGTAGTAGTTTGATATTACACTTTTTGTCCAGTCCACCAGATTATTGAAGCATAAGCTAGAATAGGTCTATTTACACTTTTATAAAGCCAATTTGTCATAGTAGGACTAAGACCCCATTTCATGCCTTTAGTTCTCCAACATATCGCCCAGCACCGATGTGCCTTGTTGATCATATCCTCTATGTGGTGTCTCCATTTTAATTTCCGGTCAAGGATTACACCTAAGTACTTAACTTAGTCTGTCATCGGTCTCTTCTTGCCCAGGATGCAAGGTTTACGTAGAGATTTTTGTCCTTCTTGTGAAAAGATAGTTTTCACACAGAAACTTAGTTTTTACACAAAAATATAGTTTTACGTAATAACTAGATTTTTACACAAAAACTCTGATTTCACACAAGTTTTTTTTACACAAAAACTCAGTTTTAACACAAAAACTAAGTTTTTACTCAAAAATTTAATTTGTACACAAAAACATAGTTTTTACACAAAAACTCTGTTTTTACACAAAAACTCTGTTTTTACACAAAAACTCTGTTTTTACACAAAAACTCTGTTTTTACACAAAAACTCTGTTTTTACACAAAAAATCAGTTTTAACACAAAAACTTAGTTTTTACTCAAAAGTTTAATTTTTACACAAAAACTCAGTTTTAACACAAAAACTTAGTTTTTACTCAAAAATTTAATTTGTACACAAAAACATAGTTTTTACACAAAAACTCTGTTTTTACACAAAAACTCTGTTTTTACACAAAAACTCTGTTTTTACACAAAAACTCTGTTTTTACACAAAAACTCTGTTTTTACACAAAAACTCTGTTTTTACACAAAAAATCAGTTTTAACACAAAAACTTAGTTTTTACTCAAAAGTTTAATTTTTACACAAAAACTCAGTTTTTTCACAAAAAAATTAGTTTTTACACAAAAACTCAGTTTTTACACAAACTCAGTTTTTACACAAACTCAGTTTTTACACAAACTTAGTTTTTATACCCTACACCACTATAGTGGGGAAGGTATTATGCGTTTGAGCCGATGTTTGTTACATCCAAAAATATTGATCCTACCCACCTTTAAGTAAGGCTAAGAATCTCTTTCTGAGTCGATTTAGATATGTCCGTCTGTCTGTCTGTCCATGTAAACCTTACAGGTCGCAATTTTTAAGATATTTTAATGCAATTTGGCACATACTCTTCTTTTCACCCAAGGACGAAGCCTATTGAAAATGGTTAAAATCGGTCTATTATTTCGTATAGCCCCCATACATCCGTACCCCCCGGATATGGCTTTTGAGCTCATAAATATGTTAAATGTTCTTGTATTACTTCAAAACTCGACAAAACTTAGTTTTATATAAATCTTAATGATACAGCTGCTTTTAATAATGATCGGGCCTCATTTGACCCTATTCCCCATACAAAGTCCCCTTCAGAAAATTACTTATAAACACTAATATCACGATGATGTTCTGCATAAATAACTGACGAGGACGTAAATCCCTCTACCAAAATTTATAAGGATAGGGCGACATTAACCCCATGCCCCATTATAACAAATTGTTAAAATATTTCTGAATTAAGGTAAAAATGAAATTAAATACTATATTGTTAAAAAAATAATCAACATTTTAAACGTATTCACTGGTGTAGGGTATCATATGGTCGGTCATGTCCGACTATAAATTCTTGTTATATAACTTTTTATATGCGAAGTACATCACACCCCTCTAAGTTTTCAAACAAACTCGCAGCTTTTGCACAAAATCGCAAGATTTGCACAAAAGCTTCAGTTTTACCACAAAAAGACACTCTTTTCGTGAAAGAACTGGTTACTAAAAAGTCTATTCTATTTACATTTTTTACAAAAAATCTTAACTGTCTTCATAAATATATTAAAATCAATCTAGTTTTCAATAAATTTTAATAACTTTTAAGATTTATATAATATTTTCAACAATATTGCGAAATATTCATGCAAAAATTTCATTATTTTAATCACCAAATATTCAAATATTCAAAACACATAAATTTCGTCTCAATTATATATGTGTTTTGTTCTTTTCTTTTGAGAACCCCCTCTTCTTGAAAATGACTCATAATTTATGGGAATTTAAACTTGTTATTATTGTAAATTCAGTGTTCATTGTTAAAACGTGTTCGACGATATCGTTTTTGGTAAATTTAGTCATTAAAACATGACTTCACAGAGTGTATCTTCTGCGTTGTTCATTGATTTTTTTTTTTTTTTTTTTCATACCAAAAAAAACAAACAAGTCATTATTTCCTTTTGGCTCATAATATTTAAGTTAATTGTTTTAAATTTTATAACATAAAAACCCAATAACATAAAAATAAACAATATAAAAATGGTATTGGAAGTATCATAACAACTCCCGTTGGTTTGAAATATATAGAGATGCATAAAAAGAGTAAAATGTTGCTTTGAAACAGGTTATCTAAAACCTGTAACTATCCCTTTAGGGCAAGTCATGTAACTAGTTCTATGCTAGTGATCTTCCAACAAGTTATAGAAATTAGTTTAAAATTGTTTAAAAATCTTACTAAAGTGAACTTTAACTTCGTTCTTTGCCATTTTTATTATTAATTTGCTAATTGTTTGCTGTTGTCTTTTTTGAACTATTCTTCATTTTGTTTTTACAACTTTATTTTAGTTAATTTAGCTGTTTTATTGAAAACGTACAATGACTTTTCTTCTTTCAGACAAAGCGCAAAAAAAATTTCTAAAATAAATATACATTTTTAAGGTGGAGTTAAACAGAACAAAAAACAACAGCTAATTACTAATATTAAAATATGAAATATTCAACAAAAAGTGGTAATAAGATATAACAGTTATTTTCAGCGCTTAAGTAAACAAATGAGAAATTCTTGATGTTTCCTTTAAAGTCAATTTCTTATTTATGGAGGCCCATTAAAAGCAGAATTTTGTTTCCCTGTTTTAGTATATTTACGTGATTCTTATGTTTTATTTTTTTGATTTAAAATTTGTTCGTTAATCTTTAAGATGACATCAACTTTAAGTTTGTGTATAATCAACAGAATACGTTAACACCCACAAAAAATAAACAATTCAGAAGATAACAAAAGAGATGTAATTTAAATTCTTATTTACGACATTTTGAGGCCGTTTTTTTTTTCATTCAACGCAAAAAATAAACACAACAGACTTCGAAATTAATGTGTGTAAATTTCGGCTTTATTTACATACATTTTTAAATATTCATTCCTACTCTGTGGTCATTTTACATTTTAAGATTAAGAAAGTTGTTTTGCCAGTAATACAGATTTAAAATTAAATTTACCAGCTATTTGGGTTAATTTCACAAGTTAGGAGTTTGTTTTACTTTAAAGTAATTTTAATATGAAGATCCTTATGGATGGAATCGATCCTCTGTACTGGATCATTTAAGATCTATACTGATGGCGCTAGCACATACGGGAACATAAGTTTTCTTCAAACTTCCTGATCAATGTTACGGGCTGCAAACTGCTGGATATACAATATTGATATTCGAATATAACAGCGATAGCCAGGGCCACCCTGAAGGCAACATCAAAGTTGGTCCTCAAATGCCGAATATCCCTGAACGAGATGGCGAAACACTGTACTGGATTCCTGGCCGTCAACCGATTCCTAGCAATACCATTGCGGACTCCATTGTGAAATGAGGCTCCTCACTAGCAAGAGGGCAAATTCGACGGCATTCCGCTTTCGCTCCTTTTTTGACCCAAACTTACCAAGCAATGACTTCTAGGAGCTGCCAAGATGAAAAGAAGAATAACATTCACTTTCTCTATCAATGTCCAGCCCTAGCGGATCACTGACTCAACACGCAGCACTCAGTACGATTTAACGGTTCTATCTAAGATGTTTATTGGCTAGATAGACTCCCTCATTCGTGCGAAAAATAGTTCGGATAGGATTCCAGAGTTTGTCAGGTCGATATATACTATTACAGTGCGATCTGTTTCAATTATCGCTATCGAACTCATTGAAAACACTTTCCAGATAAAGCTGCTTCTTGGTAACGTTGTCAATGAATACCCTATTATAACTGTGAACCATCTCAATCTAAGTTAACTTTCTCAGCTGATATTATCGCTGCTACTTTGAAATCCCAGCAACTTTACAAGTAGTGGAAACTATATCGTATGCAGACCACTGTTATACAACTATCATATCTCCAACAAAGTCATTGACACCATTTTCAGGTTATAGTTTGGTCTTGGTTTCGTAGTTGATGAAAATGTAAGTATTTTGATCGATTGATTAAGGTAACGTTTGATCTTGGCATCGATGTCGATGAAGTCAAAATTTTGATTATATATCACCTTTTTTTGATTCTCAATAAAACTAAACTAAAACATAATTTTCGATGAAATTCAAAATAACCACGCAGAATCACTTGAAAATGTTTCATGTTACAGTTGATCTCTTATAGACCTCCTCCCAATCACAAAATTAAAAATTCTGAAATAGATCAAATCAAACGATAATTTTAAGACGATTAATAATAGATACCCAAGGTTTAAGTAGACAGTTGTTGTGATATAGATAAAGATATCATGGATCTAATATAAAATTAAGAAAGAAATGTCGGTTTCCGTTTACGACATTTGTTATAAAGCATCGTACGATTGAACATTTAAACCTTTTTCACCATTTGGGTTTCAATTACCGCCAGTTTGTTACTCATTGTTACTCATCCTATGATTCAATAGCCCATCTAGTATTGTATTGTGTTAAAATCAAAACGCGTTACCCGCGTCAAATGACTGAGATCTGACCCCAATGGTTATTTTCGTCTTATTTAGATTCCTAGCATTTACTCCCATCGAGTATTACGATTTACGATGACTGGGATGGTATTAAGTATTTGATCAAACCTTAAATTATCCTCTCTTCCAATTTAGATTCCCAACATTCGTTATCATCATTAAGGTTAAAGCCACAGACAAAATGTTATTCATCGCGCATTACTATTACCTTATAATTTATGTCATCAGTACCTGAATGAGCTTGGTGTTTCCGGTAAAGATTTCCTGCCTCGTTATACTCCAAAAATATCCGTTGTCACCGGTATATGACAGGTTTGAATGACTTTTAATATGATTCTAAGTCGTCATGTACTTCAGGAATCTTTAACTCTTGAAAAACTGAACATGGTACGTAATTGAAATTCTAAAGCCACTGAAGACGAGCTGAGATTATGTATAAAGCCTACTGGATCCGCAAAGACCTTGCCTAGTCCAATTTATGTTTTAATTGTAGTCAGATCCAGATATTTAAGAGTAACCAACAACTCTACTTTTATGGATCCAGTAAATTATTGAACTAGACTTGTTAGATTGATCTTTTAACATAGCTGCGCGCGTGATCATATTTGTAATTCCATGTAATCCATGTTATATAGAATGATGTTATACTGAAATGTGTTTAAACTAAACACAATCGACGCTATTGTTTATGGAAAACGACATCGTTAAAGAGGCCTGTAGCTCTTCTAACATCGTTGGCAAAGACAAGTGATTCAGTGTTACCCAAACACTGAAATCTAAAGGCATTAAATAGCATTATAAAGGCGGCTATTTGCGAGAAACGTTACGTGAAATATATTTATTAATTCAAGTCGTGTGGCAAGTTGTACCGTTTTGTTGTCTCTACACATCGCCCAGGTTCATAGCATCGAGCTAGTTCCAATAATACTATAATATCATGCACTTTAGCGTGCTGGCGTTTTAACCCTTATCATGTATTCATGAGTCAAAATTTCCCAAAAAAAAATATATTTGGTTTAGGGATGTGGCTACTTCGGTCCAAATTAAGTGTTTTCAACATTTTATATGTGTGAAAAATTAAGTCAAAATAGTGCTATTTTTGACAAATACTGGATATGCAAGAATTGATTTTCACAAAATCTAAAAGATAAAGAACAAACCGTCAATGGTTAACCTATGGGTATTTATATAAATGACGTAAAATCCAATTTTCCATTCATAAATCTCATATTGAGATTAAATTTCTTCGTGTAAAGCGTTTTATTTTCTAGAAATACAATTAAGGTCATAAATAACTTGCTTCATAATAACAGATTTAAAAACTTATTTGGAATCTATGTAATATAAACCATAACGAATTTACAAAAGTTATATAATGCATTTTATTTTATCACCTATAAAATTTTGGATTACTTATCAATATATAACGAACAATAACTTTATTAAACAACACACAACTGATGGATGAAATCAATAAATGAACCGAATTGTTATAAATTACAACACATCCATTCAGGTCTCAGTGGGGATAAATATTTAATGATAAATAATTTTCAAATTTAGACCTAAAATTTAATCGATTACCACCAATCGACACCATTCAAAATGAGGTGAATTGACCATTGGGAAATTTAGTACATTTCCTATAATTATGCGCACAACAAGAAACGTACACTTTCATGTTATCAGAAAACCGCATTATAAATATTTAAAAAATATTTCTGCTATTTGATGGTTTTAGAGAGGAAAAAAAGTGTCATGGAAAATGGAAAATATGAAAAAAGAAAAAAAAAAGAAATTTCTGTAAGGAATTTTTTTCCACAAAATATGTGTCTCTTGGCTTTCATAAAATTATTGTTATAATTTGTAAAACACACAGAGAAAAAAAAACACCCACGCATTTGTTAAAAACAATATAATTTCTTTTGCTGTTTTAACATAAGTTGCAACATAAGCTTTTGCTGCAAAAATAGTCACGCGTCCATAAAATCTATATTTAGATCTCGACTACTTATTGTAAAGCACACAAGTCTTTGAATGAATGACTGAGAGTATGAATGAATGAATTTCCGTTGAAATGCCTGGAAAAAATATATGTATGTATATACCTCAAAGTGCATTAAACAATAAAAATGAGTTGAACAAAAAATGTTAAACAAAAAAACATTTATATTACATTCATATAACAAAACAATGTAACAAATCTAAGGCAGAAAATTTTTGCTAAAAATTCAGTAGGCAAAAAATCACGTTCAGTTATTGTAATATTTTGTATGAATGAAGTATGATGATGGCGTTGACTGATATAAATCTTTACAAGAATTTTTACAAAAGGTATACAAATATATTACCAAGTGTCTTCATATATCCATTAAAAAGAGTGTTTCAAAAAAGTGAGACATTATTTCAAGTGCTTATTCATTTATTATAGAAGTCTTATCTTGCAATTGAAACACCCAGTCCCTAATCGAATTTTAAAGAAACTCCTTTTGCTAGCAAGTGAAACCCCTACCAGGAACTGTATTCCAAATCTTATTTCAGATGACTTGCTAAACACACACTCAACATATATTTGAAATACAAATTTGTATTATTGAAATATTGCATAATCTTCAACCCTATTCTACTATTAACCCCAAAATATAAAATGGATATACATACCTTACACATTCTTACTTATTTCGAAATCTTTTGAGAACTTATTTTGAAAATATATTCTTCTATTTGATCAACTTAAGCCCAACCTATTAATACAACCTTGGATCATGAGACCGATTTTTAAAGCACAGCCACTTCGAAATTCTGCGAAACTATGGGATCCTATCTTTGGGAGATCTAGACTTCAAACCTATTCTACTATCAAGCCCAAAATATAAGATTGATATATCTGAACCTTACACGTGCCTACTTATCGCGAAATCTTTCCAGATCTTATTTTGAATATCTTCTGTTCGATCAACTTAAACCTATCTCAACCTATTAATATACTGTTAGGTCGTAAACTTGATTATAGGATCATGAAATTGATTTTTAAACCCCAGTCACCGCGAAACTCATCTAAACCCTGGGATCCTTTGTTTTCCGACAGATCTTAGTGCCATCTGATGTATTAAGTATTTGAGAAGACTCCGATCTACTGGTGGTTTTTTATTCACGTTCAAGTCCTACAAATTTTTGTAAACTCAACTTTAGTTAAGTTTACAAAAGCCAACTTCTTCACGATTTATCAATAAAGAATATTAAAGTAAGAAAACAAGCCTCCGTAAGCGAAAGGATCTATTGTATACGTAAACGTTGAACGGCTTTTATAGAGACAACATACATTTTTCGGACGAATCATTAGTTTTGGGAAATTTTTTACGTGAATACCTACCTTTTCGGCTTCATTACACGGGATGAGCTATTACTCGACTCACCACCGCCCATTTGTTCCTTGCAAAGAACCCGCAGGTGGCTATTTTAGTACATGGTTCCGACGATCCATGCACAAGCACTTTACTCAAGTACTCAAGCTATCATATCACGGACCTGATTTTTAACTTTCGAGATGCAAAAACATCACTTCCGTTTACAACCACAAAGATGGGATATGTCTCTGTTGATTCGGCAACAGCACGTAGACATGTAATCGTAAACCGAAATACGAATCCATCTTAATAAGCCAAAGACATGCTATTACTCACAGAGAATACACTGTGATATGCCTCGCCCGAACAAAGTCGAGTGTGTCATCCAAACTTATGCCGAAATATAGACCGTATATCAGTCATTTAAGCAGCATTATCTTCCCGCGAGTTTAGTTTTAAACGTGCACCCCAGTAACCGGGTCAAGGCAAAGACTGGTTCCCGTGCTACTAGATTATATGGCTCTCTGATTCGACCCCAGGTCAAATCATTCCGAGGAAACGCCGATGATACATTTGACACCACCAAACTATAGTTCCGTGCTAGAGGCACTGTTAACTCCTCTTTTTCCCCGGATTACAATCACATCAAGATTGGAGAAGTTCATCGATGTAACAACGACTTCATAATAGACTCAGATCAAAATTATTAGATCGATTTTTATTTTGCTGTTTTAATTCTGAACGACAACGTGGGACTTCCTACGAAATAGATGTATTTCTTTGGATTGTAGGCATTCCATATTATCAAAATGGAAAATTCTACAACAATCTATTATGGACTCTTGGATAGGAGAAAAGTCAATCCGTGAATATAATCATGGAAATGAAATTAATAATTTCATTTCAAAGAATAATAGTAATTTCAGAACATTGTTTAGGTTTTGGAATTATTTAAGGCCCAAAAGTTATTATGAAATTGAGGCATTCGTACTAATTTGGCATTATAGAGTATTTCGGAATCTAAACTAGTTCTAAGTTAATGAAAATATCATTCTCGAAATAGATTTTTTCGTGATCAGAATTGAAAATTATAACGAAAATCTTTTATAATTTTGGAATTAAAAGTAAAATTTTCTACATCTAGAGCGATTTTCTGTTCACCCTAAGTTCTACTTAATTCAAAAATGATCGAACATCTGCCACGAAATCTGCCAGATGTTAAAATTTAAACTATCGACAGACTTTACAATTCACTTGGTGAAAGTATTTGTTTTTGTTTCTCGCTAACTTTTGTATTAAAAATTTTGCATTTTTTCGACAATTTCTCTTTTAGAAAATTTCAATAAAATTGTTCTTTAAATCTTTTATAACAACTAAATATGTAAACAATATTATTGGTAACAAAAAATAGTTGACATTGACCCATTTCTTACAACATCAAAAAGACGACATTTATATTTCTTTTATAATTCAAAATCGTAATATAATAAAATTTACAACAATAGATGGAGATTCCATTAAAAGAAATTAATATAAAATGATAATGTTGATCATCATCATCAGCTACGCATATTTAAACACAAGTCATCGATTAAAAAATCTTTTCATATGGAAAATAATATAAAGAAATATTTTTGATTAACGCTATAATTCCTATAAAAATAGATTTCGTTGGTGGTGGCTTACACTAACAATCAATTGATTTTTTTTTTTTTTTTTTTTTTTTTTGTATACAATTTTATTTTCTCATATATTTAAACAAAAATTTGTTTGCTTTAAATATTTAAATTATTTTCTAAACATAAAAGTGTATTTAAAAACATTAATTAATTACACATTTCAACAAGTTATAATTTCTTTATTCTTTTTTTTTGTGATTTTTTGTCTAAAATTTTTCTCACCTCTTGATCATAAAATAATGAAAGTATTTTTTTTTTGTATAATATATTTTTTTAATAAATTTTAACTTATAAAAATTGTTTTGTGCAATTGTGTTTACTAAACCACAATTTAATTAAATGCAGCCACAGGAAAATTGTAAGAAACCCGAGAAGAGTATTTTTACAACATTTTAATTAAAGTTTTTTTTAAACTTTTAGATAAATTTGTATTTTGTGTGAAATAAAGCTATTACAGACATTTTATAAATTTAAGTATTGTGGCTATAAAACAATTTTTAAACTTTGGCTAAAAGAAGTTTAATTAATATTGATAGTTTACTTAACAGAGCAGCGATACAAGCCGATGCAAAATGACCGGCAGCTCGACCATATTTGGTCACCGACGGCGGCTTGTTATAAAATATACCGGCGGCTTGGCTAGCCAAATCTTGGTCGATGACCAGCAGCCGCCGACGATTTGTCACAAGTTGGTCGCCATACTTAAATCAGATATGACTTTGGACAGTCTAGTATTGGACGATCAACTCAAATATTTACCCCTATTCTTTATTTCAATTCGGTTCATAGAAGAGTCAGTCGACTAGTCCATAAACTTGTCAATGGATTAGACTATAAATGATTCTAAGACTAGTCAAGCGTCCAGTCGATACTGAATAGTCTAGTGCATGGACTAATCCATAGATTAGGCAATAGACTAGACCAAAGGCTAGGTTCTACATAGATTAGTCAATAGACTAATATATAGACTAGTCAATAAATCAGTTAAAAGACTATTCAACAGACCATCAATAGAATTAGACAAGACTAGTTCATAGAAGAGTCAGTCGACTAGTCCATAGACTTGTCAATAGACTAGACTATAGATGGCTCAAAGAATAGTCAATCGACCATTCGAGAGTGAATAGACTAATGCATTGACTAATCTATAGAATAGTCAATAGACTAGACCATATGTTGACTAGGTTTACTTCTCCATATAATAGTCAATCGACTAGTATATAGACTAGTCAATAAATCGATAGACTAGTTTAGTAGATTAGCCTGTGTCTAGTCCAAAGAATAGTGACTAGACTTGTCCACTAGGTTTACTAATCCATAGTCTACTAATTTACCGATTAAATAATCCATACAATAGTGAAACGAATAAACTATAGGCTAGGTTCTCCATAAAATAGTCAATCGACTAGTATATAAACTAGTCAATAATTCAGTCAAAATACTATTCAACAGACCATCAGTAGATTTAGACTAGGCTAGACTAGTTCAAGAGTCAGTCGACTAGTCCATAGACTTGTCAATAGACTAGACTATGAATGGCTCAAAGAATAGTGAATATACTAGTGCATGGACTAATCTATAGAATAGTCAATAGACTAGACCATATGTAGACTAGGTTTACTTCTCCATAGAATAGTCAATAGACTATTATATAGACAAGTCAATAAAACAGTCAAAAGACTCTTCAACAGACCATCAATAGACTAGTTCAGTAGATTAGAATAGTCAATAGACTTGTCCACTAGGTTTACTAGTCCATAGTCTAGTAAATCCACCGATTAAATAATCCAAAAAATAGTCAATCTACTAGTCAATAGATATAGATTAGGTTTAGTTTATAGATTAGGTTTACTGGTCCATAGTCTGCATAGTCCACTAGTCTATAGACTAGTCATTATACAAGTCCATAGTGAATAGACTAGTACATGGACTAATCCATAAAATAGTCAATAGACAAGTCCACAGACCGATGTCCATAGAAAAGTCAATAAAGCAGTCTTGTATTAGACCATAGATTAGTTAATTAGTATAATAGTCAAACGACAAGACCATGGAATACTTGTCAATTACCTAGTCCTAGACTAGCTCATAGACTAGGCAATAGAATCAATACACTACATAGTCCATAGTCTTGTATACTATGGATAATAGATACAAATTGAGAAAAGTAATTCAAAACTTCAAAACTTTGATATTTTGTGTCTCTTTAAATAGACGATAACTGGCAATAGTAACACTTTTTTATTATAATCTTCTAACCTTGACCTATAATAATTCTAAATTTCCCTATATGTTTTTCACAACAACTTATATACAGATACTCGTAAACTTTACCCTAATTATGCGCATAATAAAGAAAAGAAAATAAAATCTTCCAAAAAATTTCGAATAAATTTCAAAACTCTTTGGTTAGTTTTTGGTCATTGGCCTTAATGCTTATACTTTTATGGGTTTTTTCTCAAAGCACGCTAACCTAACACACCAAATAATTTTCAATTTATTAATAAAGAAAATATATAAAAAAAAATCATGAAAAATATTTTATTCTATTTCAAGTTCAGTGTTATTAGGTCAAATATTTCGCATAAAAGTAATATTTTAATGCGGCCTAAAGCTTTTTAGGAAATTACCACAAATGTAAACATGAAGTATAATAATATTTGGCAAGAAAAACTTAATTAAATTAATTAATTATGTATGTTACATTGTGTTTTTTAGGGGAGTGTTTGGTTTGTTTGTTAAAACATAAACATTTTTGACGAAAATCTAACGTTTTTTGAATAAAAAATTCTTTTGAGGTTTTTATACGTTTGCTTTTGCGTTCTTATTGCTATTGTTTGAAACTGAAATTAAAATTTCACTTTTTAGCCTTAAAGGTTTTTTTTTTTTTTTTGATGAGGTTGGTCTGTGGCTACTGAAAAGAATGAAATTAAAAACCTATGAATGTCTCACAAAAGAATAGAAAGTAAAGAAATGAATATATTAAAATAGTTAGGGTATTCTAAGCGTTTAGCAGTAGTTCTGGGTATGTGCTATAAACATAACTATATAACGTAGACCGAATACCCGGAATGTTTAGTTCATTCGAAGTAGCATTAGGTTTTATATATTTATAACATTTGCTGTGTAGAGTCCATCGTCTTTAAGTTATAATTGACTCTTTAGTATAAAATTTTATAATATGTCTTTAGTTGGACAATCTGCATTCCAAAAACTTGAAATGAAACAGATAATTTGGCCAAAGTCCACCGATTTTGAAATCGATTTAATCTACACATGAATTTAATCCACACATGAATATTCACTTGCAGAATATGATGTTCATTAGTCCTTAGATAAGATCCAAAGACTTAAGCATCCTAAAGATGCGAATCATTCTTTACATCATAGCGTATCTTCCCTATTTTAAGGGCGGTTACTGAGTCTCTCTCTCTCTCTCTCTCTCTCTCTCTCTCTCTCTCTAACCTTTTTGTCGTTTCGATTATTATCTGATAACTTACATAAGCCGTTCCGGCTGCTTTTGGTTTTGTATGTATGTCTTCTAAATTTTACGTATGCCAGAAGTCTAGTAGTATCTTCCCTTCTCTCTAACGGCTGAAGTATTAATCGCTGGTCGACTTTAAAATGTCAAATAAAAAGGATCTTCAAGGGTAACGTGATAACTCAAACGAAGACCATCAATTTGAGCGTCATTGGATCTACTAAGTCTATGACTAAGCAGACGTACAATCTGGGTTCGGCTAGCACTGTTAACGGAATATACATATAGGATCAATTTCTAGCATGACTTTGCAAAACCGATTAAAATTTTATTATTAAGATAACTTTCAGATGGCTGAAACATCAGGCAGGCTTTGAGTTGAGAAAGGACGTAAATGAAATAATCTAAATCCATCCAAGGACAATACATCAGTTGCACAATGAACATGAATTTAGTTTTTCGAAACAGAAATCGCAGGAATTTTCATTTTCTCAAATCTCCTTATGTCCTAGAAACCATAAGAGTTCAGCAAAGTATCATGGGATTTTGGACACGGATTGAATGGAACTATCTAACTTTTCTCGACATCGCATACGATGGAAAATTAATGTCTTTTTGCGACATAGTTTCACCCAAGGTGAATGCATTAATTAAGGAACCGTTGGATTTTTCATTTCCCCAAATCTCATTATGTCCTAGAAATCATAAGTTTTCTACAAAGTATCATATGAATTGGAACAGTTCTTGAATGGGACAACCTAAGTTTCCTCGACATCGCATCCTAGGAAATAAGAATGTCCTTTTAAGAAACAGTTTCATTCAAGATTGATACATTAATTACGCAATTGCTGGAATTATCATTTCCCAAAATCCTCTTATGTTCTAGAGACCGTATGAGTTCTACAAATAAGCAACAGTTTCATGCAAGATTGAGGCACCATATTAGCTACAAAATATCATTTGAGTTGGAACAGGACGGGAATCAAATTGACATTTCAATTTTATTACTTTGAAGTAAGGAACCTCGACAGATGCAAGTTTAAGGATCAAAAACGTCACAATCTTGACGAATCTCGCGGAATTTTTATGTTCGACTATTAAGAAGTGATGTTCGAATGGGAATTGAGAACTTGTTACATTAAAGTTGAAAGCCTTAGCTAAAATGATTTTGTCACATCTGGATGTAGAAGTCTGGATATAGAACTTTATGGTATTTCTTCTCTCTCTACATTTGCAAATATCTTTATACTCCTCTCATCAACCTGTCAAAACCATAACATTTTAAATGTTAAATTCAAAAAATCAATACTTCAAAAACAATGAAAAATGTCATAGCCAACTGTGACTATCCCTTATTATACCCTACACCACCATAGTAGGGAGGGTGTTATGCGCTTGTGCTAATGTTTGTAAGGTACAAAAATATTGGTATTGGTGTCTCACCTAAAAGTATACAGCAGATCTATTCAGTATCACTTGATGTGTCGATTATGATGTGTACGACTGAACGACTGGCTGTCCATGAAATTTGAACCATACGTGTTTTTTAGCTTGAGACAAAGTTTATTATTTAAATGGTTGAAATCGGTCAGTTATTTCACCTAGTCCACATACAAATGGAACTTTTATTTTGAACTTTTTAACTGCAACATATACACAAGTACCACTTCAGAAATCGGCACAACTGAGTTTTATATAAACGTAAACGATGGCCCTCATTTGACCCTAGCCCCCATACATTCTAGAACCTAACTTACTTTAGGGTATCCTATGGCCGACCATACCCGGCTATACTTTCCTACTTGTTTTTAATATTGAATACTATTCCCTGTTGATAACAGAGAACAAATACTTTTTAACAAAAGAATATCTAACTAACCAACCAACCAACTCAGCGTCATACAACATTTATTTAAATATACATTTTATTCTTATTTTCTAAATGTTCATTTCAAGGTTAAACTAACAATAAAATGTTATAACTTTTATTAGCAGGAAGAAGCATAAAGATTTATGAATACATTAGAATTTGTTTGAAGTACATTTGAAGCAAACATTAGAAAATATCATGTCGTTGAGCGATAATGATTTTGTGGTAATGAACACTTACATAAATCCATATAAATTCAAGATAAAGTAAAACAAGTAAGAAATTATAGTCGGGCGAGGCCTACCATATAATACCCTAGACCTTTGACAAAAATATAATGTGATTTATTTGCCATAATAAAGCATTTAAATTGAATTTTACCTTGCCTCAGATATACATACTTAAGCCGTTTATTGTTAAATAAAATAAAATTGTGGACATTTAAGTGAAATTTTGATGGGGGCTTTTCATAGGGGCTAGGGTCATATGAGGACCTATTATTATGGAATTCGTGAGGGTCATCAAATCTTGTATAGAACTTGGTTTTTGCAGCTTTTTTTCGAGATATGAGTATATTAAACATAATTATGAACATAAAAGCCCTATTCGGCGGGTTCAGTTGTATGGGGGCAAGTGAAATAATGGACCGATGTAAACCATTTTCAACTGGCTTCGTTTACGGTACCACAAAAGATCATGTGCCAAATTTCATTGAATTATCTCCAAAATTGCGACCTGTAGTTTGATTACAAAGTTTAAAAGCCCTATTCGGGGGTTCAGTTGTATGAGGGCTATGTGAAATAATGGACCGATGTTAACAATTTTCAATAGGCTTCGTCTACGGTACTATAAAAGATCATGTGCCAAATTTCATTGAATTATCTCCAAAATTGCGACTTGTAGTTTGATTACAAGGTTTACAAGCCCTATTGGGGGGTTCAGTTGTATAGAGGCTAGGTGAAATAATAGAACGATCTTAACCATTTTCAATAGGCTTCGTCCCTGGAACAATAGAAGATCATGTACCAAATTTCATTGAATTATCTTCAAAATTGCGACCTGTAGTTTGATTACAAGGTTTACATGGACGGACGGACATAGCTAAATCGACTCAGAAAATGATTCTGAGCCGATTGGTATACTTTAAGGTGGGTATAGGACCAATATTATTGTGCGTTACAAACATCAGCACAAACCCAATATACCCTCCCCACTGAAGTGGGGTAGGGTATAATTAATGCTAACTTCCCAAAAATGACATTTTTATCTCTCTCCAAAGTATCACAATTAATTAAGAAATTAAGAGCATTAATTTGTTTTGAATTAACGAAAATGTGTTTTTTTTAGTCAAGTCAACAAAACCACTGACCGAATTCCTTTAAAACTATATTTGTACAAACTTGGTTTTGAAAAATAAAGCAATTATGGTTTGGTTTAAAACAACTGGAAAGAGCGTTACAGTCGGCCATTTAAACTTAGTCAGCTCATGGGTTAATATTGGTTCGAAGTTAGGCCTTATATAATAAAGATTTTACTTAAATCTTTAGTATTAAAATCATATCTAATCCTTGCCCTAACCACATTTCTTGGAGATTAGCAATTTAGTGTAAAGTCTTCGGAGGTTAAAACTCCAAAACTTTTTAAACAATTAAAACTATTTTGGGTTTCTTAACAAAAAACCAGCTGTTAATATGCTTTAATAAAACATTCAACTTTGGTTTTATTTTAAAATTATTAATTTTATTTTAAATCCTCAAACAATTGTTTCATATTTTCCTGTATTCGCTTCAGAAATAAAGTTTATTGTATATTTTTAAATTTACGTCATAAAACCAGCAACAACTTAATGAATCATTTGTTGTAAACACAATTATTAACAAAAAAAAATATGTTTTTTGTTGTAGCTCTCGACATGTGTGTGAATCAGTTAATAAAAATTTTATTGTAAAAATATAATTAACAATTCATTAAATGTGTTTATTAAAATATAATTGTACTTTAGTTACTTCAAGAAGAATAAAAACAAACAACAACAGAAAATTTATTTTTAATTAGCTGCTTTAATTAATCCACTATAAGTCTGTAGTTAAGACTAACTAATTATACTGGGCTAATTGGGTGCGATGTTATTTTTCAAGAACAACAAAAAGGGATTACTTAAACAAAATAAGAAAGTAATTGCAATCAAGTACATATTTGATCTTATCTACAGATAGTAATTTAATATTGTAGCATCAAAGTGTTGCATATAAGAAACATTTTTAATGTTTTCAAATGGAAGTCATGGAATAAAAATCAAAAGATTTTTACTTAATTATATCGTTCATCAGTTTCCCTTTAGTTTCCAATTGGTTACTTCTTTGCGACTGTTAAGATCATGAAAGGGGTATATACCAAGATAGTACACATCTTACTCTGGGTTTCTGTAGACCAGGGGAATCAAATAGAAATTATTGTACTGATTCTTCTTCGTCTAAACAATTTCTGGTTATGCGTCCAATCATAAAGTGCTCGTATATCTATAAGAAATCTGTTCCTTTTTCTGTCGCCAATTCGTAGAAAACGCATACAAATTGGACAAAACATATCGAATGTGTCGGAACAGGGAGTGAATGCGAATCAAAAGACATTTCAACCTTCGTACGTTGGTATTGAGCACCTAGATGTATGAACGACTGTCCACTTCAATATTATTGGTCGAGCGCGCATATTTCAGTATCGAAAGTAGCGCAGACCTCAGACAATTTCATGGAAACCAAGCTCATATGGGACCAGTACCCTTAGCAGTTTGTTCTGTCAGTATAGTCTAAAATCGCTTTGTTTCAATGTATAGTGATTGCAGTTCTGATTTATTTATTTCAGACCGACTAGCGATCAGAAAAATCGCTATAGGGATAATTGTGAGCTCGTTTACATGGAAGAGAGATGTTGCCGTCTGTGCAAATTTCGATCTTATTTCGTCGACTGCTTGACAATAACAGACAAAGAATTCCAGCGTTTAACTGTTTGCTACTCTTCATTCCTTAAAGCTCTGATACACGGTTGTCAGATCTTACAACGTTGCTAGTAAAATGTGCAGAAATTGTCCAACAATCGTGTGAACTTACAATTTTTCTTTTTCAACGTTGTCAGAAAAAGAATTACTAATAATGTTGCAAGACAAAATTTGTTGACACTGTTATTAGACATTTTCTGGACATTTTACTGCCAACGCTGTAAGATCTAACAACCGTTAGATCTTACACTTACCTCATTTGATTTAAATGTATCAGTATATCATTTATGTTACCCAATAGAATCTTTGTAGTCATAGCCATCTTTCCCTTATTCCAAATAGATTTATGATATCCTCTCTACTCTCAGAGATCGATTTTACATTTCACAAGTTCCTTTGATAGTAGCTCTATCGTTACCAACCATCCTGAAGTGGACTATTACAGATGTCACTCTTTAGAATAAGTACAATCATAATACCTTCGGAAGTACTCATTTAGAGAAATCATTTTATACTCTTCCCCATGATCATACTCCTTTCTCATTGGATGTTTGTGTTCCATTATTCCAAGTAGATGTATGGGTTTCTTTCACCCATTCTTTTCACTCTGCAATCAGTGTTCGAACGATTTTGCAATTCTCATGTTGATATTTTCAAGTTCCCTTGATGTAAATCATTAGCTCTATCATTTCCGACTATACTAAAGTGGCCTTTTGCTGATGGTCTTTAACCGACCATTAGGTTCATACTTACTCATTTAGAGGGATGTTGCCTTCTGTGCAATTTTCGATCTTATTCCAAAAGTGTTTCATTGTTTGCTACTCTTCATTCGTTATAATACACTTGTACCATTTGATGTAAACGTATCCGTACTCCTCTGGTTTATGTTACCCAACAAAATCTTTGTGGTCATACCCATCGGTCCCTTACACCAAATAGATTTATGAGATTCTCTCTACTCTCGATTTGATTTTGCATTCTGAAGTGGACTATTACTGATATCACTCTTCAGAATCCCACTGAATCTTTGTAGTCCCGGTGCTATCGGTGCTCGAACGATTTTGCAATTCTAAGGTTCCCTTGATAACTAATACATTAGCTCTATTATTTCCGACAAAATATCCTTGAGTGTCTAGAACTCATCTTATTGGCTATCAATATAGATTAGAACTGATATCTGGCATCTCTCTAATATATGATTTTTGGACACAAAGATTATTATCACAGAACAAAACTTTTATCAGACACATATTTCTTTAGAGAATAATAACTAAGTGGCTCAAATATTAAGATTTCAAAACAAACTTGTTTACTTTCTGATATCTCAGTTAGTTATAAAAAAACATAATCAATTTTAATATTTGGTAGATATTTCTTAATTGGAACCATACTACTACAGTCATTTACACTTGATACAAAATATTTATACAACTTTATATACCTAAACAAAGTATTGTATTTATAACCCGCTGACCTATGTTATGGTCTGTGTGTCTGTTACTATAAAGTTGTATATATTTTTTTTTATACTACTAAAGCTAAAAGCCAACCATAAGCGGGAGCGGTTTTAAACAAAAACATTTAAGTCATAACCACGAATTATATTCGTACTATCATGTGAACAAAATTTTTACATCATAATTGTCGAGACAAGTGTTCACATACTAAATAGTTGCTATTATACACTATAGTGTATTAAATAATTTAATATTTAAGTTAAGTAAATGTTAAAGGTTTTTTTTTAATTATATGTTAACTTTTATGTAAAACTCTTTAACTGTGATAAAATTATTAATTTTAAAATGTTTTTTTTTTTATTTTTGTTTTTATTTTCAGATCAATGTCAACAAGTTAATAATTTTATAGATTTTTTATTAAAAAGGGAATTTCTGCAGAGGATTAATATAAAAGACGGCAGATTTCCAGAGATTTTAAAGGTAAGTTTATTTTAAATATTTTTTAATTAAAAATTACTATTAAACCTTAATATTTAATCGGACAAATATATAATAAGACAAAGAAAGATTAAAAAATTTCAGAATTCTCTGGTTATCTAATGGATCTCAATTATGAGCCAATCTATCTTACATTTGCTATTTATAATCAACAAAGTTGGGTTGTAAATGGTTGATTAAAAAGTCTAAAGACTATCGAATATATGGACCTGGTTTTGGGTATATCTCATATACTAAGTTCACTATATTTAACATGTATGTATATCAAATGAAAGGTAATTCAAAGGTCTTTCCTATAGAATTAAATATCATTTTTTAATGGATTTTTCACAATATACGCACAATTGGGACGAACGACGAATTTTTCGGAACGAATATTCGTCGTCAGAAATAGAACACACTTGGGTATATGAAAATGTACACAATCATTGCGTATGACGAAATTCGTCGTACGTAACGAACTATGCGATAGGTTTATTTATATTTCTTACGCAGACGAACGACGAATTAATTGGGGAAAATTGTTTTAAGACCAATTCCGGTAGCCCGAATTTGCTGAAATTTGGCGGTTGTGAATATTCGAAATTATATTCGAAAATTCGAAGTTAAGTTCCAAAAAAATTTTAAAGCCATTAAAACCAGTTCTCGTGTCCCGAATTGTCTGAAATTTGGCAGTCTGGAGTACACTTGATGACACTACAATGCTATGTTGGAATATATATGTAAAATTAAGTTCGAAAATTCGAAGTAATGTTCGAAAAAATTTTTAAGCTGATAAAATAATCTCAAAATTGGGGATATTCACAAAAATACAATTTTAGTTCTTTTCGAGGCCAATTTCTTACATTTTCTAATTTCGAAATAATTTTCGAATAAATTTTAAAGCTGTTAAAATTATCCCAAAATCGTGGAGATTCCCAAAATAAAATTTTTGTTCCTTTTTCTTACTTTTTCCAATTTCGAACAAAAAAATTTTGAAACGAATTCGCAGTACGAATAATTTGATTATGTTTCATTCGACGAATTTACGCAACGAATTGTTGTCGACTAGTTCGTCGTGCTATACGAAATTCGTCGATCGTCCCAATTGTGCGTATACCATAATTCTATAAATTTTTAAAATCATTTTTCCACCTTTCTCTTTATTTTTAATATAAATCAAATGCAAACATTAAAAAACGACTTCCTACCAAAAAAAAACCGTTTGCTGCAAAACCAACAATTAGACAATATGTATAATTACTCATATTAAGTATAAACAAACCATGGGAAACTAAGTATTCTAATTAATAGAAAAAATTAAACAAAAAAAAAGCAAATAATAAATATTTCAACAAATTAAATACAGAAAACAATAACAATGGCATACAACAAGGTCACCACCGCAAAGCGGTCAAACGGAGCTTAAACGAAAAAAAAAAATTGAAATAAACAATCGTGACATGCTCAACCGAAATGATAATAATAAAAACAAAACCAAAATGTAAAAGTAAAACTAAATTGAAACTATTTTAGAATACTAAATAACAAAAATACGATACTACATATAAACAGCAACAAAAAAAAAATTAAACATTTACTAAAACGGCCTGTAAATTTTTTGAACCGAACTGCATAAAAAAATGCAATTTTTTTTCTAAAACCAACCATCACCGACATCCACCACCATACAATACACAACATTATTGTAACAAACATTAGAAATTAAATAGTAAAACAATTCATACAAAAACAAAAAACAACAACAAATGTATACTAAATAAAAAAGTGGAACAAGTGCAATAAAAACAACCTGCAATTAACCAAAATAAACTGAAAACAACAACAACAAAAATACTAAAGAGTAAATTTTTAATTTAAAAAAAGTAGTAGGTACCCTTCCTTTCCAAACAACGTACCAGCATAATGAGAATGTATGCATAGTTCAAAAAAAAGTCCAAAGAAGACTGTAAACAAACGACCCTCATCCGTATTACCGGTCGACTCTTTAGACATGATAAATGAAATTCTCAATTAGACTTGAATTAAAATTCTTCTCATGCTTGCTTAAGTTTGAACAGTGTTGTCAACCATGTTTGTTGTGTTATTTCGACTATATACTATAGACTATACCAGACTATAGAATAGACTGTTGTTTAGATTATAGTTCAGATTATAGACTAGACAATAGTGCAGATTATAGACTGGACTACATAGTTCAGACTATAGATTATAGTCCATATTAAATACTAGATAAAGGTCTAGTCTATAGTATAACTTATGGTCTAACCTATAGTCTAGACTATTGTTCAGACTATAATCCAGATTATAGACTAAACAGTAGTCTAGGGATACAACCAAAGTATAATGTGTGGTCAAAACTATAGGCAAGCTTATACTATAGATTTGACGATAGTCCTGATTATAGACTAGAAAATATTCCAAGTTACTCTTTTCAACTATGGGGATATTTATACCAAAATAATCGTGCATTCATTTATAACTTTAGATATTTATTCATTTGTATGCACAGAAAAACATAATGAATGTATGTAAAGAAAACGACGTATACGATTGTGTTTGGAGCAATACCTGTTAAAAAAATATTATAAAAAACCATGTATAACACTAGTTAACAAGTGTGTGCCAAGACAGGTATACAATAAAATATATTATATATCAACTAACAGATAATTATAACTACGTAGTACCTTAAACAGACAGGTCCAATATTAAGCGCAATTCATAAACGTCATAAGCTAATTATAATCGGCATAAGATCAAAGTTTTTCTATGAAGACTTTGCTGTGAATTTTTAATCATACTAACCATGGCCCATAATCCATAATATAAACCTATACTAGAGTGGATTTAACTATGACTATAGAGCTAGACTATAGACTAGACTATAGACTAGACTATAGACTAGACTATAGAACTAGACTATAGACTAGACTATAGACTAGACTATAGACTAGACTATAGACTAGACTATAGACTAGACTATAGACTAGACTATAGACTAGACTATAGACTAGACTATAGACTAGACTATAGACTAGACTATAGACTAGACTATAGACTAGACTATAGACTAGACTATAGACTAGACTATAGACTAGACTATAGACTAGACTATAGACTAGACTATAGACTAGACTATAGACTAGACTATAGACTAGACTAGACTAGGACTAGACTATAGACTAGACTATAGACTAGATCTATAGACTAGACTAGACTATAGACTAGGACTATAGACTAGACTATAGACTAGACTATAGACTAGACTATAGACTAGACTATAGACTAGACTATAGACTAGACTATAGACTAGACTATAGACTAGACTATAGACTAGACTATAGACTAGACTATAGACTAGACTATAGACTAGACTATAGACTAGACTATACTAGACTATAGCTAGACTATAGACTAGACTATAGACTAGACTATAGACTAGACTATAGACTAGACTATAGACTAGACTATAGACTAGACTATAGACTAGACTATAGACTAGACTATAGACTAGACTATAGACTAGACTATAGACTAGACTATAGACTAGACTATAGACTAGACTATAGACCTAGACTATAGACTAGACTATAGACTAGACTATAGACTAGACTATAGACTAGACTATAGACTAGACTATAGACTAGACTATAGACTAGACTATAGACTAGACCAACGGTTCCCCAAAAGGGGGTCCGCGGACCCCTAGTGGTCCGTAGCAAAATCCTAGGGGGTCCGCGAAGACGAACGAAAATGAATAAAAAATATTCTCTATATGTTACAAAATATTAAAAATATCTCCAAATTTTTCATAAATACTAAAATACACAATTTTTATTCAATAATCCCAGATTTGTTGGTGACTCTTTGAATTTTATTGTTTCGGTCGTTTATCAGGATGAAGCTAGGCGCTACAAATTTATTGTTTCACTTTTATAAAGTAAAGTATTACGTGATTTGTAATTTTTATAAATATATATGTATCGAAATAAATGTTTTTATAGCAGACAGATAATGATTTGCCTTAGAATTAAATACTGATACTGGTATCCCGGAATATGAAGTTAGGTCACATTTCATAATATTTTTTTAAATTGTAAGCAAAAGTGTTAATCTAGTTAATTTTAAATATAAATATTCCATTCCAACGTGATACACAGATTTTAACTTCATTTTGTTGTCCAATATTATTAAATCATCATCAGAAAATTCATAGCGTTTTGCGTAAATAATCAAAACCACGCAGTAAAATAATTCGTAGGTATTTTAAAATTCAAATTTAAGATCCAAATTCACAGTACATTCGCAAAGAGTTCAGGTCGTATTTTATGTGGGTAACGCATTCCGCAACAACATCGAAGAAGTCTAACTTTCACATATTTTCCCGAAAACTTAGCTTACATACTCAGCTCACTCCTATGCAATCGCAAAAAAATTTAGAAACATGACTCTTTAAGCACATGTCGACAATACTTGTTAAAGAAACCTTTTCTCTACCTTGACGAGAAATGAACATGAAAGCTCTCACGATCATAAAATTAAACATCATGGTAGAAGTCATTCTATATTTAAAACCATGAAATTGAAAACATCTCCGAAATACTAAATGTTCTCAATGTACGGGAATATTTTATAGGGTTTATGGACCAGGACTAAGACAATTTTCGGACGAACAATTACACAGTGATACAGCAAAAAAATGCAGGGGTTCTCATATACCAATTCCATTTCGTTATAGTCCATAGAGTAGGAATTTATTTTTAATTTTTCCCGATCACTTCGTTTAGTTCCTTTTTAAGAGCAAAAGTTGTGAAAAAGAGCTATTTTTGAAGTTTTAACTTTAAAAAAATATATGTTTGGTAGTTTGCAACCGATTTTCAAACTGGATATTTTGTTTTAAAGATACAAGTGTTGTCTTTCAACTCAAAAAAATAAATCCAAAATTTATGATTAATGTCTTGGTTACGGCCATTTAAGTAAAAAAACTCACACTTTTTTCACAATTTTTATACCCACCATCAAAAAAGATGGGGGGTATATTGATTTTGTCATTCCGTTTGTAACACATCGAAATATTGGCCATAGACCCATAAAAGTATATATATTCCGGGTCCTTATTAAATTCTAAGACGATCTAGCCATGTCCGTCTGTCTGTTGAAATCACGATAGGGACCACACGAGAGGAGCTAGACAGTTGAAATTTTGCATAAATATTCTCTATTGCTAAGGTTTGTTTGGTATTGAAAATAGGCAATATCGGTCCAATTTTTCGGATAGCCCCCATACAAGTGGACTTCCAAGAAACAGCTTTAACGGACATAACTGCTTCAGAAGTACGAGTATGAAATTCGACATAAATAAGTTTCATATGAGCCAAAACCTTTTAACCAATTTTTTTTTGGATCGGCCCATAAACGACCCTACCCCCCATATAAGGTCCCCTTCAGAAAATGACGTTAACACTCATTACTGGCCCAAAAATGCGAGTATAGTGTTGAAATTCGGTATAAATAAGTTTTTAACGAACTAAAACCTCTCTACATTTCTATTTTAGGATCGGCCCATAAATGACCCTACCCCCATATACGGTCCCCTTCTGAAAATGACTCTAACACTCATTACTGGTCCCAAAATGCAAGTATAGCAATGAAATTCTACATAAATAATTTTCATGTGAGCCAAAATCTTTCTACCAAATTTTTTGAGGATCGGTCCATAATTGACCCTACCCCCATATAAGGTCCCCTTCAGAAAATGACTTTAACACTCATTACTGGTCCAAAAATGCGAGTATAGCGATGAAATTCGGTATAAGTAAGTTTCTTACGAACCAAAATCGCTCTACGATTTTTTTTAAGATCGTCCCATAAATGACCCTATCCTCCATCTGAAAATGACTTTAACGCTCATTACTGGCTAAAAATTACGAATATAGCAATAACATTTTACACAATTAAGTTCCTCGCGAGCCAAAATCTTTTTAATAACTTTTATGTGGATAGGTCCATAATTGGCCCTACTCCCCCTATTGGGTCCACTTCAGGAAATAGCTTCAACGCTCATTACTGTCTTAAAAATATGAGTGAAGCGATGAAGTGCTACACACTTAAGTTTCTTACGAGCCAAAACCTCTGTACCAATTTTTTTTTTTTTTTGGATCGGCCAATAAATGACCCTTCCCGCATATAAGGACCCCCTCTGCAAATAACTATAATGCTCATTACTGGCTTAAAAATATGACTGTAGTGACGAAAATTGATGCACATAAGTTTAATGCGCAAGTCCACCAAATTTAGGGAGGATCGGTCCATAATTTACCCTACCGCCCTTCAGAAAACACTTAAACGATCATTACTGGCTTAAAAATATGAGTTATGAAATACGGTTATGAAATTCGCTCCGAATTTCATGTGGAATGTGTCGGTAATTCACTCTACCCCCCATACAAGCCCCCTTTATAAAATTACATTAACGTTAATTACTGGCATAAAAATTCGAGTAGGGCGATGATATTTAATGTAAACAAGTTTTATATGAATCAAAATCGGTCTACAAAAAAAGTTATGAGGATAGGTCAACAATTGACCATACCCCATATGAGTTCCTCTTTAGAAAATTTTATGAAGAAAATTCAGATAATTGGAAGTACAGCGATTAAAATCGACATAAAAAAAGTTTATACTTAGGAACATAATTCTTCATTCCGAATTTAATGAGGACTCATTTAAAACTGACCCTAGCCCCTATAAAAGGTTCCCTTCAGGAAAGAGTTTTGGTTATTGAAATACGAGTTTTCCTTATTTAAAATAAGAGTATAGCGCTGAAATTTTGCATAAACAAGTTCTATACAAACGAAATCTATGAACAAAATTTTATGAGTATCGGTTCATAATTAACGCATATAAAGGTCCTCTTCAGAAAATTACTCATACGTGAGCGTAAAAATTTAAATAAAATATTTGGTTTTTAAAAATTAATATTTTGTTAGTTCAAAAGAGCTCGGTCCATAATTGACTTAAGCCATATTCCAAATATCACCCTGATGTTTATAGGGGAGCATTCCTTTTATGGCATACAGTTTGATGGTGGGTATATGAGATTCGGCACAGCCGAATATAACACTCTTACTTGTTAATTTTCATACTGCTCTACGTTGGCCATGAAGCAGTAACTTTAGCTTTTATTACATTTGAAAAAAGGCACATTAAGTTGGGTTTCCAATGATGGTCAATTTATGATAATCGATGAAAAAGGTTATGAGTTGTGCTAAGTTTTATAAAAATATAGCATATTTCTTCCATACAAAAACGTTCATGTTTCTGGTTTTCTTTGTAACAAGTTTAAAAAATGTTTATAAACATTTTTATACAAAAATTAATTTGTATGGAAAAACCCAAAAATTCGAGAAACATGCTATTAGAAAAATTGGCATAAATCATCCAGTTTTTCGTAGATTTTTATGAAATAACAAGTTTTAGAAACCTTCCTTTATGTGATTCTTCAGGAAAGTAATAAAAGATGAACTCACTGCCTCATGGTCAAAGTAGAGCATGATGAAAATGAATTTTTTTTTAAAAAAGTGTGAGTTTTTTTACTTAAACGACCGTAACTCAGACATTTGACCATAAATTTTGGATTTCTTTTTTTGGATTAAAAGACACTTGTATCATTAAAAAAAATATCGGATTTGAAAATCGGGTGAAAACTACTAAACTTATGATTTTTCAAATTTAAAACTTCAAAAATGGCTCTTTTTCGCATCTTTTGCTCTTAAAAAGTAAGTTAACGAAGTGATAGGGGAAAACTAAAAATATATTCGTACTCTATGGACTATAACGAAATAGAATTGGTATATGAGAACGCCTGCATTTTATTTTTCTTCACTTTTGTATCACAGTGTTATTTATAACAATAAGATATCAAAATATGTATGGGGGTCCGTGAAATTAAATAAATTCCTCAAGGGGTCCGCGAAGTAAAAAACGGTGGGAACCGCTGGACTAGACTATAGACTAGACTATAGACTAGACTATAGACTAGACTATAGACTTGACTATAGACTAGACTATAGACTTGACTATAGACTAGACTATAGACTAGACTATAGACTTGACTATAGACTTGTTTATAGTTTAAACTATGGACTAGAATATAGGCTAAACTATAGACTAAAGACTTTACACTTTAATATATAATTTTCCTCCCTTAAGGGGCCTCAGAATGGTCTACTCTCTTCAAGTACACATGCAAACTTGCGGCGTCTATAGACTAGACTTTAGACTAGACTTTAGACTAGACTATAGACTAGACTATAGACTAGACTATAGACTAGACCAGCGGTTCCCACCGTTTTTTACTTCGCGGACCCCTTGAGGAATTTATTTAATTTCACGGACCCCCATACATATTTTGATATCTTATTGTTATAAATAACACTGTGATACAAAAGTGAAGAAAAATAAAATGCAGGCGTTCTCATATACCAATTCTATTTCGTTATAGTCCATAGAGTACGAATATATTTTTAGTTTTCCTCTATCACTTCGTTAACTTACTTTTTAAGAGCAAAAGATGCGAAAAAGAGCCATTTTTGAAGTTTTAAATTTGAAAAATCATAAGTTTAGTAGTTTTCACCCGATTTTCAAATCCGATATTTTTTTTAATGATACAAGTGTCTTTTAATCCAAAAAAAGAAATCCAAAATTTATGGTCAAATGTCTGAGTTACGGTCGTTTAAGTAAAAAAACTCACACTTTTTTAAAAAAAATTTCATTTTCATCATGCTCTACTTTGACCATGAGGCAGTGAGTTCATCTTTTATTACTTTCCTGAAGAATCACATAAAGGAAGGTTTCTAAAACTTGTTATTTCATAAAAATCTACGAAAAACTGGATGATTTATGCCAATTTTTCTAATAGCATGTTTCTCGAATTTTTGGGTTTTTCCATACAAATTAATTTTTGTATAAAAATGTTTATAAACATTTTTTAAACTTGTTACAAAGAAAACCAGAAACATGAACGTTTTTGTATGGAAGAAATATGCTATATTTTTATAAAACTTAGCACAACTCATAACCTTTTTCATCGATTATCATAAATTGACCATCATTGGAAACCCAACTTAATGTGCCTTTTTTCAAATGTAATAAAAGCTAAAGTTACTGCTTCATGGCCAACGTAGAGCAGTATGAAAATTAACAAGTAAGAGTGTTATATTCGGCTGTGCCGAATCTCATATACCCACCATCAAACTGTATGCCATAAAAGGAATGCTCCCCTATAAACATCAGGGTGATATTTGGAATATGGCTTAAGTCAATTATGGACCGAGCTCTTTTGAACTAACAAAATATTAATTTTTAAAAACCAAATATTTTATTTAAATTTTTACGCTCACGTATGAGTAATTTTCTGAAGAGGACCTTTATATGCGTTAATTATGAACCGATACTCATAAAATTTTGTTCATAGATTTCGTTTGTATAGAACTTGTTTATGCAAAATTTCAGCGCTATACTCTTATTTTAAATAAGGAAAACTCGTATTTCAATAACCAAAACTCTTTCCTGAAGGGAACCTTTTATAGGGGCTAGGGTCAGTTTTAAATGAGTCCTCATTAAATTCGGAATGAAGAATTATGTTCCTAAGTATAAACTTTTTTTATGTCGATTTTAATCGCTGTACTTCCAATTATCTGAATTTTCTTCATAAAATTTTCTAAAGAGGAACTCATATGGGGTATGGTCAATTGTTGACCTATCCTCATAACTTTTTTTGTAGACCGATTTTGATTCATATAAAACTTGTTTACATTAAATATCATCGCCCTACTCGAATTTTTATGCCAGTAATTAACGTTAATGTAATTTTATAAAGGGGGCTTGTATGGGGGGTAGAGTGAATTACCGACACATTCCACATGAAATTCGGAGCGAATTTCATAACCGTATTTCATAACTCATATTTTTAAGCCAGTAATGATCGTTTAAGTGTTTTCTGAAGGGCGGTAGGGTAAATTATGGACCGATCCTCCCTAAATTTGGTGGACTTGCGCATTAAACTTATGTGCATCAATTTTCGTCACTACAGTCATATTTTTAAGCCAGTAATGAGCATTATAGTTATTTGCAGAGGGGGTCCTTATATGCGGGAAGGGTCATTTATTGGCCGATCCAAAAAAAAAAAAAAATTGGTACAGAGGTTTTGGCTCGTAAGAAACTTAAGTGTGTAGCACTTCATCGCTTCACTCATATTTTTAAGACAGTAATGAGCGTTGAAGCTATTTCCTGAAGTGGACCCAATAGGGGGAGTAGGGCCAATTATGGACCTATCCACATAAAAGTTATTAAAAAGATTTTGGCTCGCGAGGAACTTAATTGTGTAAAATGTTATTGCTATATTCGTAATTTTTAGCCAGTAATGAGCGTTAAAGTCATTTTCAGATGGAGGATAGGGTCATTTATGGGACGATCTTAAAAAAAATCGTAGAGCGATTTTGGTTCGTAAGAAACTTACTTATACCGAATTTCATCGCTATACTCGCATTTTTGGACCAGTAATGAGTGTTAAAGTCATTTTCTGAAGGGGACCTTATATGGGGGTAGGGTCAATTATGGACCGATCCTCAAAAAATTTGGTAGAAAGATTTTGGCTCACATGAAAATTATTTATGTAGAATTTCATTGCTATACTTGCATTTTGGGACCAGTAATGAGTGTTAGAGTCATTTTCAGAAGGGGACCGTATATGGGGGTAGGGTCATTTATGGGCCGATCCTAAAATAGAAATGTAGAGAGGTTTTAGTTCGTTAAAAACTTATTTATACCGAATTTCAACACTATACTCGCATTTTTGGGCCAGTAATGAGTGTTAACGTCATTTTCTGAAGGGGACCTTATATGGGGGGTAGGGTCGTTTATGGGCCGATCCAAAAAAAAATTGGTTAAAAGGTTTTGGCTCATATGAAACTTATTTATGTCGAATTTCATACTCGTACTTCTGAAGCAGTTATGTCCGTTAAAGCTGTTTCTTGGAAGTCCACTTGTATGGGGGCTATCCGAAAAATTGGACCGATATTGCCTATTTTCAATACCAAACAAACCTTAGCAATAGAGAATATTTATGCAAAATTTCAACTGTCTAGCTCCTCTCGTGTGGTCCCTATCGTGATTTCAACAGACAGACGGACATGGCTAGATCGTCTTAGAATTTAATAAGGACCCGGAATATATATACTTTTATGGGTCTATGGCCAATATTTCGATGTGTTACAAACGGAATGACAAAATCAATATACCCCCCATCTTTTTTGATGGTGGGTATAAAAATTGTGAAAAAAGTGTGAGTTTTTTTACTTAAAAGGCCGTAACCAAGACATTAATCATAAATTTTGGATTTATTTTTTTGAGTTGAAAGACAACACTTGTATCTTTAAAACAAAATATCCAGTTTGAAAATCGGTTGCAAACTACCAAACATATATTTTTTTAAAGTTAAAACTTCAAAAATAGCTCTTTTTCACAACTTTTGCTCTTAAAAAGGAACTAAACGAAGTGATCGGGAAAAATTAAAAATAAATTCCTACTCTATGGACTATAACGAAATGGAATTGGTATATGAGAACCCCTGCATTTTTTTGCTGTATCACTGTGTAATTGTTCGTCCGAAAATTGTCTTAGTCCTGGTCCATAAACCCTATAAAATATTCCCGTACATTGAGAACATTTAGTATTTCGGAGATGTTTTCAATTTCATGGTTTTAAATATAGAATGACTTCTACCATGATGTTTAATTTTATGATCGTGAGAGCTTTCATGTTCATTTCTCGTCAAGGTAGAGAAAAGGTTTCTTTAACAAGTATTGTCGACATGTGCTTAAAGAGTCATGTTTCTAAATTTTTTTGCGATTGCATAGGAGTGAGCTGAGTATGTAAGCTAAGTTTTCGGGAAAATATGTGAAAGTTAGACTTCTTCGATGTTGTTGCGGAATGCGTTACCCACATAAAATACGACCTGAACTCTTTGCGAATGTACTGTGAATTTGGATCTTAAATTTGAATTTTAAAATACCTACGAATTATTTTACTGCGTGGTTTTGATTATTTACGCAAAACGCTATGAATTTTCTGATGATGATTTAATAATATTGGACAACAAAATGAAGTTAAAATCTGTGTATCACGTTGGAATGGAATATTTATATTTAAAATTAACTAGATTAACACTTTTGCTTACAATTTAAAAAAATATTATGAAATGTGACCTAACTTCATATTCCGGGATACCAGTATCAGTATTTAATTCTAAGGCAAATCATTATCTGTCTGCTATAAAAACATTTATTTCGATACATATATATTTATAAAAATTACAAATCACGTAATACTTTACTTTATAAAAGTGAAACAATAAATTTGTAGCGCCTAGCTTCATCCTGATAAACGACCGAAACAATAAAATTCAAAGAGTCACCAACAAATCTGGGATTATTGAATAAAAATTGTGTATTTTAGTATTTATGAAAAATTTGGAGATATTTTTAATATTTTGTAACATATAGAGAATATTTTTTATTCATTTTCGTTCGTCTTCGCGGACCCCCTAGGATTTTGCTACGGACCACTAGGGGTCCGCGGACCCCCTTTTGGGAACCGTTGGTTTAGACTATGGACTAGAATATAGGCTAAACTATAGACTAAAGACCTTACGCTTTAATCTATAATTTCCTCTCTTAAGGGGCCTTAGAATGGTCCTCTCTATTCAAGTACACATGCAAACTTGCGACGTATGTATGGTAATTATAGAATAAGTTTTTTTTTTTTTGTTTTTTTTTTAATTTTCATCAAAAGCTAACAACAAAGAAATTCCCACCCAATGTCACTTTCTACTAAATGAAGGGTCTCGTTGTTATATTTTCTATGTAGTTTTTTTTTTTTGCTTTTTATGGTAAAAGGCACGCGAACAACTTGAAATACCACCTCTACAAATTAAATATTATCATATTCATAGATACTCATACGTATCTATTTGTATGAATAGAAGAGAAATAAAAAGAAAATCTAATTTTCCTTTCTTAGCATTGTTACTCTTAAAGTCTAAAGAAAAAAATTATACTACAACACTTTGTAAACAAATTTTAAACTTTTAATGAGATTCTTTATATGCAAAAACAAAGGGAAAATTAAAAGAATAACTATAAACGTTCGTATATTGAAATGTGTTAAAAAGCGTGTTATCTAATAGTTTAATATTAAGATAATGAGAATTAAATTATGACTCGAATTATGTGCAAGTTTTAGTGTTAAAAACAATAGAAATTAAGGAATCTATTTAAATTTTAAGTATTAATTATATTCTATCAAATAATGGCTTATATTAACCAGATTTTTTCTTTTTGCGTTCACATAATATGTATTTCAATAAAGTAAGAAATATTTGGTTGATCTAACTAAAGTTTCTAAAGAAAATTTGTTAGATCAACTAAATATTTTGTAATATTTTGTAAATGTAAATATCGATTTCTTTCTATTCACATTTATTTCAGCAATTATTTGAACAATGTGAATAAACATAGACCAATGAAAAATAGTTATTTCTGCCAAATTTAAACAACTATGTATAAGACTTGTACGTGTATTACCTATAAAATGAAATTCCCATAATTTCAATTGAACTTATGTTAACAATAATCATGGTGATTATTATTTGTTAGTCGAATCCAACAAAACAAATATGTACCCGTAATAGAAATTGTTTTTGGCAAACAATTTTTCTTTTCTTATTTCATCGAACTCGTCTACATTGTAGTGTAAGTACTATTGCCGAAAAGTTACTTAATGTTTATAAATATAAAACCCTTTTGTCTATCAATTGTTTTATTTACATTTTCCCTTTCTATAACTTTAAAAGATGTCGTTTGATGATTTTGTAATTGATTTGATTTTGTTTGTACTCCACAAAATAAGAAAGAAAATGAAAATCTTTTGTTTGCAACATGCGATTTTTATACACAATTGTTGTTGAAAATTGTTGACAATTTTTTATTATATTTTATTGTTTGTTTGAATTTTTTTCTTACCAATTTAATTTGACATGTTTTTACTTTCTTTTTCTTCTCTTTTTTAACAGATTTCAACTAATACCCCTTTGTTACAATTACAGTGTATGTAAGATTTATTGGAATCGGTTACAGTTTATTAATGTAGAAAGTGAAATTTGTATTAAACAAGTGTTATTCAATCAATATGAAAATATACAAATTACAGCAAAAAAACTCATAACGATTGAAAATCATAACTGTGTGATATTTTAATTGCTTTTCCGCTTACAAAAGACTAATGAACAATTAAACTGCTATAGTTCAGACTTTGAATCACACCATAAATCATACTATAGACCTCGTTATAGACCAGACTATAGACAGGATTATACTGTAGACTATAGAGTAGAGAATATAATAAAATATGGTCCAGGTTATAGTTCAGACTATAGATTAGAATATAGTTCATACTATAGACTGGATTATATATAGTTTATACTATAGACTAGACTATAGACTAGAATGTAGTCCAGATATAGATTTGAATGTGGTCTAAACTATAAACTAGTCTAAAGTCCAGAGTATCGACTAGACTATAGTCCAGACTATAGACTAAACTAAAGTCCAGAGTATCGACTAGACTATAGTCCTTACTATAGACTAGACTATAGTCCAGACTATAGACTAGACTATAGTCCAGACTATAGACTAGACTATAGTCCAGACTATAGACTAGACTATAGTCCAGACTATAGACTAGACTATAGTCCAGACTATAGACTAGACTATAGTCCAGACTATAGACTAGACTATAGTCCAGACTATAGACTAGACTATTGGCCAGACTATAGACAAGACTATAGTTCAGACTATAGACTAGACTATAGTCCAGATTATAGACTAGACTATAGTCCAGACTATAGACTAGACTATAGTCCAGACTATAGACTAGACTATAGTCCAGACTATAGACTAGACTATAGTCCAGACTATAGACAAGACTATAGTTCAGACTATAGACAAGACTATAGTTCAGACTATAGACAAGACTATAGTTCAGACTATAGATTAGGCTATAGTCCAGACTATAGACTAGACTATAGTCCAGACTATAGACTAGACTATAGTCCAGACTATAGACTAGACTATAGTCCAGACTATAGACTAGACTATAGTCCAGACTATAGACTAGACTATAGTCCAGACTATAGACCAGACTATTGGCCAGACTATAGACAAGACTATAGTTCAGACTATAGACTAGACTACATATAGTCCAGACAATAGACTAGACTATAGTCCAGACTATAGACTAGACTATAGTCCAGACTATAGACTAGACTATAGTCCAGACTATAGACTAGACTATAGTCCAGACTATAGACTAGACTATAGTCCAGATTATAGTCCAGAGTATTGACTAGACTATAGTTCAGACTATAGTCTAGTCTATAGTCTGGACTATAGTCTAGTCTATAGTCTAAACTATAGTCTTGTCTATGGTCAGGCCAATAGTCTAGTCTATAGTCTGGACTATAGTCTAGTCTATAGTCTAGACTATAGTCTAGTCTATAGTCTGGACTATAGTCTAGTCTATAGTCTGGACTATAGTCTAGTCTATAGTCTGGACTATAGTCTAGTCTATAGTCTGGACTATAGTCTTAGTCTGGACTAGTCTAGTCTATAGTCTGGACTATAGTCTAGTCTATAGTCTGGACTATAGTCTAGTCTATAGTCTGGACTATAGTCTAGTCTATAGTCTGGACTATAGTCTAGTCTATAGTCTGGACTATAGTCTAGTCTATAGTCTGGACTATAGTCTAGTCTATAGTCTGGACTATAGTCTAGTCTATAGTCTGGACTATAGTCTAATCTATAGTCTGGACTATAGTCTAGTCTATAGTCTGGACTATAGTCTAGTCTATAGTCTGGAACTATAGTCTTGTCTATGGTCTGGCCAATAGTCTAGTCTATAGTCTGGACTATAGTCTAGTCTATAGTCTGAACTATAGTCTAGTCTATAGTCTGGACTATAGTCTAGTCTATAGTCTGGACTATAGTCTAGTCTATAGTCTGGACTATAGTCTAGTCTATAGTCTGGACTATAGTCTAGTCTATAGTCTGGACTATAGTCTAGTCTATAGTCTGGACTATAGTCTAGTCTATAGTCTGGACTATAGTCTAGTCTATAGTCTGGACTATAGTCTAGTCTATAGTCTGGACTATAGTCTAGTCTATAGTCTGGACTATAGTCTAGTCTATAGTCTGGACTATAGTCTAGTCTATAGTCTGGACTATAGTCTAGTCTATAGTCTGGACTATAGTCTAGTCTATAGTCTGGACTATAGTCTAGTCTATAGTCTGGACTATAGTCTAGTCTATAGTCTGGACTATAGTCTAGTCTATAGTCTGGACGATAGTCTAGTCTATAGGTCTGGACTATAGTCTAGTCTATAGTCCTGAACTATAGTCTAGTCTATAGTCTGGACTATAGTCTAGTCTATAGTCTGGACTATAGTCTAGTCTATAGTCTGGACTATAGTCTAGTCTATAGTCCTGGACTATAGTCTAGTCTATAGTCTGGACTATAGTCTAGTCTATAGTCTGGACTATAGTCTAGTCTATAGTCTGGACTATAGTCTAGTCTATAGTCCTAGTCTATTCTATAGTCTGGACTATAGTCTAGTCTATAGTCTGGGACTATAGTCTAGTCTATAGTCTGGACTATAGTCTAGTCTATAGTCTGGACTATAGTCTAGTCCTATAGTCTGGACTATAGTCTAGTCTATAGTCTGGACTATAGTCTAGTCTATAGTAAGGACTATAGTCTAGTCTATAGTCTGGACTATAGTCTAGTCTATAGTAAAGGACTATAGTCTAGTCTATAGTCTGGACTATAGTCTAGTCTATAGTCTGGACTATAGTCTAGTCTATAGTCTGGACTAGAGTCTAGTCTATAGTCTGGACTATAGTCTAGTCTATAGTCGGACTATAGTCTAGTCTATAGTCTGGACTATAGTCTAGTCTATAGTCTGGACTATAGTCTAGTCTATAGTCTGGACTATAGTCTAGTCTATAGTCTGGACTATAGTCTAGTCTATAGTCTGGACTATAGTCTAGTATATAGTCTGGAATATAGTCTAGTCTATAGTCTGGACTATAGTCTAGTCTATAGACTAGACTAAAGTCTTGTCTATAGTATGAACTATAGTCTATGTAGTGATTTTAAATTTACTACGTATTTGCGCTCTAGATTTATTTCATTTCAAATTAACCTCAATTAATAATAAATTCAATTTGATATGGGTTAAACACAATTTCCTCTTTCCTCATTATCCTAGTTATTGCTACAAAAAAGTAGACATTAATTAGAGAAACGTTATGCACATTTCAACATGTAAATTCACTTACATTTTATAAAATAATAAAGTAATAAGATATTATCAACTTAATAACTATATAACATAAACAAATATCTCGGGTCTATACTGTGTGAGCAAACAATTAACCCAAAAATAGAAAATAAAGCCGCAATGTATGTATGTTTGTAAAATAATGTATAAAAATAATAAGGACATCAATTTGTAGATAATAAACATTAAAAAATAATTATTTTTAAGTTACATGAAACTGATAGTGTATTGTATGAAGATTATTAGGTTTTGTGATGATCATTTACCAACAAAAAATATGGAAGTAAGAAATTATTTAGAAATGTCCAATCATAAGATTACTTGTGTATGACAAATAAGATTTTGGGAAATGGCGTGGGAATTTATTTGACAAGATATAAGATTTATATTTTTTTATATAGGTTATAGTTCAGATTTATGATCCTTAAGTGTAATTTAAAGTGAAAACAAACTTTCGAAGCAACTGGAATGAAGAAGTCCTATATGTTTTGAAAGAGCTTTCTGAATTTTGATATAATATTATCTTATATTGTAATCGATCATTAAATTTTAAACATCTTGTCATATAGTACCGTTCGACTTACTGTAGCGCTCAGAGGTTTGTGACTGCAATAAAAAACAAATATTTGGTCAGAATATTGTTTTCTGTTTGTCATACATATCCAATAGAATGAAACAATAGACTTGAAATTGTATAATGAGAACTTTTTTCGTTAAACAATAAAGAAAAAAGTTTGCTGTTTAAAAATAAAAAAAGTGTGGGTGTCACGTCATCATCATTAAATTGACAGACTGAATTTTTTTAAAAGCTCAACTGTGTGTCTGTTAAAGGAATGAAGATTTAAAAGGTTTTATTATCAAAAAAAATATAAAAAAACAAATTGCAATTTAAAGCCGCGCTAACCTTTTAAAGGCAATTGAAACTAATAAAAAAAACAGAAGATCACATTAATGTTGAAATATTTATTTTATGAAATTATTTTACTATATTTAGATATAATGTGTAAATCATGTAAAAGATCAAGAAGATATTAATAATTATTTAATATTAATTGTGCAGAATTGTGTTTAAAATTGAAAGTTTTCAAGATTAATTTGAAATATATTTAGTTTTAACAATAATTGCAGTGATTTCAAAATATAACGACATTTTTTGAGAAATGTTTAAAAGAAATGCTAATTTGTTTTACTTAAATATTTATTGAGTTAATAATTTATCACTGAATTCTTTAGCATTTATTAAACAGCATTTGTTTAATTTAAATTAGTTCCCACGCAAATTCGTTCTACTTTTATAGAACAAATTTTTAATTAGAGTTATTTTTTTTTTATTAAATTAAAAGTTGTTGAAATGAAGATAAATATAAAATCAAAACAAGTTTGTTTTTTTAAATTAGCGCTATAGGTGATATATGTATGTATTTAAAGGTCACAATTTCATATACGAGTATTACTATTTATGTTTTGAAAGAGAACTTGAATTTTTCATAACAAGATAAATATTTCAAAGAGAATTTTTTGAAAATTTTTTCAAAATGTTCTAAAAAAACAGATAATTTTTTCAAAATATTCTATAAAACAGAGAATTTTTTCAAAATTTTCTATAAAACAGAGATTTTTTCAAAAATTTCTATAAAACAGAGAATTTTCTATAAAAAAAAGAGGTTTTTAGAAAAAATTTCTATAAAAAAGAGAATTTTCGAAAAATTTTCTATAAAAAAGAGAATTTTCGAAAAATTTTCTATAAAAATGAGAATTTTCCAAAAATTTTCTATAAAAAAATAGAATTTCCCAAAAATTTTCTATAAAAAAAGAGAACTTTCTTGAAAATATTCTATAAAAGAGAACTTTCTCGAAAATTTTCTCGAATTTATGAAAATTTTTTATAAATAAGAAAATTTTCTATAAAAGAATAGAATTTCCCTTAAACTTTCTATAAAAAAGAGAATTTTTCAAAAAAGAGAACTTTCTTGAAAATATTCTATTAAAAAGAGATCTTCCTCTAAAATTTTCTATAAAAAAGAGAACTTTTCGAAAATGTTCTATTAAAAAGAGACTTTTCCAAAAATGTTCTATAAAAAAAAAAAAATTTCTCGAAAATTTTCTATAAAAAAATGGGAATTTTCCAAAATTTTCTATAAAAAAGAGAAATAACCAAAAATGTTCTATATAAAAAGAGAGCTTTTCTATAAAAAATAGAACTTTCTCGAAAATTTTCTATAAAAAAGAGAATTTTTTTCTATAAAAAAAGAATTTTCTAGAAAATTTTCTATAAAAAAGAGAATTTTCCGAAAATTTTCTATAGCAAAGAGAATTTTGTGAAAATTTTTTTTATCAAAAAGAGAATTTTTCGAAAATGTTCTATAAAAAAAGTGATTTTTCCGAAAGTTTTCTATAGCAAAGAGAATTTTCCGAAATGTTTCTATAAAAAAGAGAATTTTCCGAAAATTTTCTATAGCTAAGAGAATTTTCCGAAATGTTTCTATAGAAAAGAGAATTTTCCAACAATTTTCTATCGAAAGATAATTTTCCAAAAATTTTCTATAAAAAAGATAATTTTTCCTAAAATTTTCTATAAAAAAGATAATTTTTCCGAAAATTTTCTATAAAAAAGATAATTTTTCCGAAAATTTTCTATAAAAAAGACAATCAGGGAAAGCAAATATAATTTTTAAATGTTACAAAATATTTTCTATAAAATAAGAATTTTTTAAAATAATTTCACTTACCTTTGAAAATTTCGACGATATTTTCTGCAAATTTTCATGGAAATTTATTATAATTTATTTGGTATTTAAATTGTAGCATCTAACAAGCTCTGATTTGTTTAACACTTTTTATTTAAAAGCAATAACAAATCTAAAGTAATAATAATTTTATTTTTTAATTATTATATTTTATTAAATTTTAATATTTTCACTATATTTTATTTTTGCAATTAAATGCCATAGATTTTTCTAAATATAATTACTTTTTTCAAATTTTTCATATTTATTTACTTAATTTTCATAAATAAACACAATACCGGCATTTTTACTCTCTATTAAATCACACATAAACACCAACAAACACTTGCATTTATCTCGCGTTTTTTTATTCTTCCTCTTCTTGCATCATAACAACAAAACATCAACAATAATAAACAAACAACTCACTAGCGGAGCCCTAGGGCTCCATTTAATTTGCATAATTTTGTCAAATATTCACACACATTTTTTAACACTTTAACGTTGATATTACAACAAACTTTCATTAAATCCATAAATTATAACAATTAATAAACAAATTTATGTAAAAATATTAACAAAAACACACATAATTTTTTAATAATTAATAAAAGAAAATTTAGCAATAACTTTGCAACCGGCCACAATAAACACGCGTAAGAAAACTAAACAGAATTGCCAGATGAAAAACAAAAGAAAAAGAATTTAGCAAAGACACAAAAACGTAAACACAATAAATTCTAATTGCCAGATGTAAATATTTAAACGATGTTTTTGGCAAGGCTAAGTAAAAACGTTATAAAAACGATCAGTTACACCTTGTTATTTAAATTATGTACATATAACAATTTGTTTTAAAATTTGCATTTCAATTAAGATTAAGTCATTTTAAATTGAAATAGAGTTTGTTTATTTAAATGTTGTTGTTGTATTAAAATTAACTTTAATTTATTAATTTTTTTGGGCAGATCTGTCAAAAATAAACAAAACTGGTCTAAATGTGTCATTTTATATTTTTTATATTATTACGATATTTTTTTCTTATTTGTTTGTGTATGTTGTTTTTTTATATATTGCCAAATTTATTTTTGATTGTTAACAGCTGTTTTTATTTTATTGTTTACTTTACCGTATAATCAAATTTATGTAATTTGAATATAAATTGTAGTTTGTAGACGAAGTATGTTTATAACAATGACTTGTTGCTGGTTATTTGTTTAACAAAAGAATGTGCATGTCAAATTTTTTATATGTACAAACATACATATTTGACAACTATTATGTTTAAATTAAGTTTAATGACTTAAAGTATTTCAGCACCTAATGGTATTTGAAGATTTTTAAATTATAATAAGAGAGGAAATTGATCAAAATTTTTCTCTTTATAAAAATTTCGGAAAATTTTTCTTTTTATAGAAAACTTTCAAAAAAAATCTCCTTTAATAGAAAATTTTCAGAAAAATTCTCCTTTTACAGAAAAGCTTCGCAAAAATTTTATTTTTATATAACAGTTTCAAAAAAATCGTTTTTAATAGAAAATTTTCGGGAAATGTCTCTTTTTTCTAGAAAAGTTTCGAAAAAATTCTTTCTTTATAAAAATTGTTTGAGAAAATTGTCATTTTTATAAAAAAAATTTCGAAAACATTCTCTTTTTTATAGAAAATTTTTGGAAATGTTCTATCTTTTATAGAAAGTTTTTGGAAAAATTCTCTTTTTTTAAATAAAATTTCTGAGAAAAAAACTCTTTTTTTTATAGAAAATTCTATTTTTTATAGAAAATTTTCCAAAAAATTCTCTTTGTTATGGAAAATTTCTGAGTAAATTTTCATTTTTAGAGAAAACTTTCGTTAAGATTCTTCTTTTTATAGACAATTTTTATAGAAAATTTTCGAGAAAATTCTCACTTTTATAGAAAATTTTCGAGAAAATTAAAATTTTTATAGAAAAATTTCGAGAAGATTCTCTTTTTAATAGAAAATTTTCGAGAAAATTCTTTTTAATAAAAAATTTTAGAGAAAATTATTTTTTTATAGAAAATTTTATTTTTTTATAGAAAATTTTCGAAAAAATGGTCTTTTTTATAGAAATTTTTAGAGAAAATTCTCTTTTTTATAGAAAATTTTTGAAAAAATTCTCTTTTTAATAGAAAATTTTCGAGAAAATTCTTTTCAATAGAAAATTCTCTTTTTTATAGAAGAATTTTGAGAAAATACTCTTTTTTATAGAAAATTTTCTTGAAAATTATCTCTTTTATAGAAAATTTTCTTGAAAATTCTCACTTTTATAAAAAATTTTCGAGAAAATTCTCTTTTTTATAGAAAATTTTCCCGAAAATTATCTTTCTTATAGAAAATTTTACCGAAAATTGTCTTTCTTATAGAAAATTTTACCGAAAATTGTCTTTTTTATAGAAAATTTTCGAGAAAATTCAATTTTTTATAAAAAATTTTCGAGAAAATTCTATTTTTTATAGAAAATTTTCCCGAAAATTATCTTTCTTATAGAAAATTTTACGAAAAAATTGTCTTTCTTATAGAAAATTTTACCGAAAATTGTCTTTCTAATAGAAAATTTTACCGAAAATTGTCTTTTTTATAGAAAATTTTCGAGAAAATTCAATTTTTTATAGAAAATTTTCGAGAAAATTCTCTTTTTTATAGAAAATTTTCCCGAAAATTATCTTTCTTATAGAAAATTTTACCGAAAATTGTCTTTCTTATAGAAAATTTTACCGAAAATTGTCTTTTTTATAGAAAATTTTCGAGAAAATTCAATTTTTTATAAAAAATTTTCGAGAAAATTCTCTTTTTTATAGAAAATTTTCGAGAAAATCCTCTCTTTTATAGAAATTTTTCGAGAAAATCCTCTCTTTTATAGAAAATTTTCGAGAAAATTCTCTTTTTTATAGAAAATTTTCGAGAAAATTCTCTTTTTTATAGAAAATTTTCGAGAAAATTCTCTTTTCTTTATAGAATATTTTCGAAAAATTCTGTTTTTTATTTAATGTTTTTGAAAAATTCTCTATTTTATAGAAAATTTTTAAAATTTCGAAAATTCTCTTTTCATAGGAAATTGTATACAAAAACCAATGTAAACAATGTTAATTATTACATGACCTTTACATAATAATGTTAATAATAACACCTCTATGCTTTTTTTTTTTGTTAACAAACTCCGTTACACACTATGCACAAAATTTGTAAACTTTGTATTAACAATTTTTTGTTTCTAATAAAATATTTACATAACAATCTCTGTACCATAAAAATAAATAATTTAAAAACCAAATGAAAATACGCATCATGGTCTCCTACACTTAAAAACAAAAACTAAATGAATGAAATGTGTAAACTTGTACTAAAATGCAAATGCCGCTACGACTACTGTATTGTTCATCATTGGAATTAATTTGAAATTTTTTGCGACATATTTCAAATTGATTTACACCTCAGTACCTTTAGACAAATATGTGAATGAATGGCTTATAATGCATACGATTAAACTGCGCATCAAACTATATGGTATTAGGGGGATTCACTTCACTTCCTTAAAGAAAATTCCCAGTTATAAGCAAAAATTTCCTATTTCCGTCTTAAAATTTAAATTAACATTCATCACGTTTTACAAATGCTGCTTATTAGAATGGATTGACTTAATTTAAAAGCTACTTTTCATGTGAATACCCCTCTACTATATCTAATAAAGCAATCAAAACTGGAAAACTACATATAGACGTTTAAATACAATAGATTGCAATACAACTTGTTGTAATAATACCAATAATATGTGTTTCTTTCAACTCTCAGTGTATTGACACTTTTTAACGTTATTTTCAAAAACAAAAGCAAATTGTTTATGACTTGTTGGTTCGAAAGAAACAAGTGTCATTGTATTTTAAAACCACCAATTTACCGGGTTTTTTTTCTGTTATAGGCCTCAATTTTGTAACGTTTGAATATGAATATCAATTTGACATACTTCAAGTGAATTTAGTATTTTTATGCAATAATACACAACTGCTGCTGATGATGATGATGATGACATTTGCCCAGAGTTGCTGATGCAACTATTACAACTTGTTATTTTTGTTTAGCTCAATTAGCAATATATTTAATTAACTTTTTACTGATAAATGAATCATTTACAATTTGGATTTTTTTCTCGTTTTAATTTCTTTACAGTTTATTTCAACATTGAAGTCATCATCTATCAGGCTGAATCATGACATTCTATTGGTGGTCACATTGGTTTTGGATAACTGTAATGAGTAGTAAGTTGTCGCTAAATTCCTTTTAAGGGATATTTAAAGAGAAGAATTTTTAAAATTTTATTAAATATAAAAAAATTTATTCTTCGAAAATTGTCTATAAAAAAAGTAATTTTGCAAAACAAATTTCTGTAAAAAAAATTTTTCCATAAAAATTTTAGTAAATTTAGTAAAATTTTCTGTAAAAATGAGAAATTTTCTGAAAGTTTCTATTAAAAATGAGAAATTTTCCGAAATTTTTCTATTAAAAATGAAAAATTTTCAAATTAAAAGGAGAACTTTTCCGAAAATTTTCTATTAAAAAGAGAAATTTTCTATTAAAAAGAGAAATTTTCCGAAAATTTTCTATTAAAAAGAAAAATTTTCTATTAAATAGAGAAATGTTCCGAAAATTTTCTATTAAAAAGAGAAAATTTCCGAAAATTTTCTATTAAAAAGAGAAATTTTCCGAAAATTTTCTATTAAAAAGAGAAATGTTCCGAAAATTTTCTATTAAAAAGAGAAATGTTCCGAAAATTTTCTATTAAAAAGAGAAATGTTCCGAAAATTTTCTATTAAAAAGAGAAATGTTCCGAAAATTTTCTATTAAAAAGAGAAATGTTCCGAAAATTTTCTATTAAAAAGAGAAATGTTCCGAAAATTTTCTATTAAAAAGAGAAATTTTCCGAAAATTTTCTATTAAAAAGAGAAATTTTCCGAAAATTTTCTATTAAAAAGAGAAATTTTCCGAAAATTTTCTATTAAAAAGAGAAATTTTCCGAAAATTTTCTATTAAAAAGAGAAATTTTCCGAAAATTTTCTATTAAAAAGAGAAATTTTCCGAAAATTTTCTATTAAAAAGAGAAATTTTCTATTACAAAGAGAAATTTTCCAAAAATGTTCTATTAAAAAGAGAAATTTTCCGAAAATGTTCTATTAAAAAGTGAAAATTTCCGAAATTTTTCTATTAAAAAGTGAAATTTTCCTAAAATTTTCTATTAAAAAGAGAAATTTTCCGAAAATTTTCTATTAAAAAGAGAAATTTTCCGAAAATTTTCTAGTAAAAAGAGAAATTTTCCGAAAATGTTCTATTAAAAAGAGAAATTTTCTATTAAATAGAGAAATTTTCCGAAAATGTTCTATTAAATAGAGAAATTTTCCGAAAATGTTCTATTAAAAAGAGAAATTTTCCGAAAATTTGAAGATTTTTTTAAAATTTTCCATAATTAGAAAATCTTTAATACTTTTATTTCTCTTTTATTAGATCTCATCTTTCCCCTTATTGTGGTCGTACACACATATCCAAGTCCGGAATCAATACTCGAGTACAATCATCAACAAACAGATAATAACAATAAATTAGTGACCAGACTCTATCAAACTTCAACGGTGACATGGACAACAGACATACCAAATTATGGGAAAAGCACAATAGAGGAAAAATTAAAACTACAAAATGTAGAAGAACAAAAAACCATAGAGCCAAGCGATAACACCGAAAATCCTCTAAAGCAAGAAAATGAACCTACAGCGACCAACAATAATGAAGAAGAAGAAGGTGGAGAATATTATGATTACTTTGCCACAGAAGATAATCTAGAACAAATGGAAATGGAGCTAGAAAACAAAGAAAAGGATACAAACTCAGAAAACAAAGAGGAACATGCAGTAGATGTTAAGAGATCAGCTGAAGAAGATAAACAACAAAGTAAAGCAGCAACAACATTAGATCCTAAAGCCGAAATGAAATTATTGGATAGCTCTACACCCGGAACAGTGGTAGAGACAAATAATTATACCAATTATACCGATAGCCAACATATAACCAGTACAAATACAACTGCTAACGAGCAGTCAAATGCAGCATTAACAAATACAACCACCAATTATAAAAATACTAGTGATAGTACCGCAACAAATACAACAACACAAACATTGACAGCAACATCTTTGTCGTCTACAAACAATGCAACAACAACAACCACAACCCAATTACCACAGGCCCCAGCAACACCGAAAATTGTTAAAGCCCAAATAGGTAATTTGGATTGGTTTAATACGGTAGCAGCCCAATTACCACCGGCCCATGTAACCACCGATGTTACACAAGATTTTAATGACGAACCACATAAAATACCCTTCACTTTGGAAAATGTCAATAAACCCGAAGATTTACGTCGCGAAGAAAATGAACATCGTTCACGTAAATCGAAAGGTTTGTCGGCGGAATATAAAGTTAATCGTTATATAAATTATTCGTCTGATTCTAAGAATCTATTGACCAGATCGGCGGCTACGACCGTTAATGAGTATGAAAGTGAGGAGAGATCTGAAGCGTTATCTGTACAGGTGAGTAATTCGGAATCCTTATTGATAATCGATAAAATAATTTTTTTATTACAATTATAGCGCGCTTATTTTATGGATGTAGGTGCAATATCGGCAATTTGTTTTACAGTTTTCGGTATTTGTTGTACGGTGGGTACCGTGGGCATTGTACTATATCGTCGTCGTTTCTTAAATAAGCCGCAGGCATTAAGTGAGCCGGACTCCAGTGTTTATATCGACGATAGTACGATGCGTGTTAGTGTAAGTACTGTAAGGACAAAATCGTTTAAAACAAACACTTTTAATTGATTACTTTTACTTCAGAGTGGATATTAATTTGTTTCTTTTTTTTTACAGGATAATTCCGATGAAATGTATAGCCTGGATAATGATTCATTTTTGAATTCATTAGAGGCCATGACAATACAAAACTATTGGACCGATACTGTTAAACATACAAAGCTTTAAAAATATGATAAAGGACAAAAATTCCTTTAAACAGATTTAATTATTATTTTATGTTATCTTAACTTTAATTTAAGTTAAATTATTAATTTTAAGTTAATTAATAAACAAAACACAAAATACATAATCATTTAATTAGCATTAAATTGGTTTAATTTATAATTTATTTTTTTTTTTTTAAATTTATAAGAAAATTTTTATTTAACAAAATCATTCCTTCCAATTGAAAGGCATTAATAAAATAAAAACTACATTTAACTTAAATAAAGAAATAAATTAGCAAATAGATTTTTAATAAGAGACACAAAAACAAACATACTCGTATTATATACATACATACTATGTGTAGTTCAATAATAAAAAAAAAACATAATTAAATATTTATTAACAAAACAATTAACAATAATTAAGAAACATTTATAGAAAACAGTAAAACTCTATTTAAACAAAATCTCAAAACTGTGTTACAATACATTTTTTCTATAAAAAAATAAACATTTTTTAAAAATCAAAATGCACTGATTACAGAAAAAATCATAAAAAAAAGTTAACTAAAACTCTCCGTTCAATATAAAAACAAAAACAAGATGAATAATTAAAAAACCCAGATTTGGCAACATAAATAGAAACTATTTAAATGAAAATATTTTCTTTCTATTCAATTTCAAAAGGAAAATTTTTCGAAAATTTGCTATAAAAAAGATACATTTTTCGAAAATTTTCTATAAAAAAAGAATTTTCTATAAAAGAGAGAATTTTCTTGAAAATTTTCTATAAAAGTGAGAGTTTTTCGAAAAATTTCTATAAAACAAGATAATTTTCTCGAAAAATTTCTATAAAACAAGATAATTTTCTCGAAAAATTTGTATAAAAAAGGGAATTTTCTCGAAAATTTTCTATAAAAAAGGGAATTTTCTCGAAAATTTTCTATAAAAAAGGGAATTTTCTCGAAAATTTTCTATAAAAAAGGGAATTTTCTCGAAAATTTTCTATAAAAAAGAGAATTTTCTCGAAAATTTTCTATAAAAAAGAGAATTTTCTCGAAAATTTTCTATAAAAAAGAGAATTTTCTCGAAAATTTTCTATAGAAAAGAGAATTTTCTCGAAAATTTTCTATAAAAAAGAGAATTTTCTCGAAAATTTTCTATAAAAAAGAGAATTTTCTCGAAAATTTTCTATAAAAAAGAGAATTTTATCGAAAATTTTCTATAAAAAAGAGAATTTTCTCGAAAATTTTCTATAAAAAAGAGAATTTTATCGAAAATTTTCTATTAAAATGAGAATTTTCTCGAAAATTTTCTATAATAAAGAGAATTTTCTCGAAAATTTTCTATAAAAAAGAAAATTTTCTCGAAAATTTTCTATAAAAAAGAGAATTTTCTCGAAAATTTTCTATAAAAAAGAGAATTTTTTTTTGAAAATTTTCTATAAAAAGAGAATTTTCTCGAAAATTTTCTATAAAAAGAGAATTTTTTCGAAATTTTTCTATAAAAAGAGAAATTTTCTATAAAAATGAGAATTTTCTAGAAACTTTCATAAAAAAGAGAATTTTCTCGTAAAAAGCATAATTTTTTGAAAAAAAACAGAATAAATAATAAAAAATATTTTTTTTTTTTGTGTTGCTAAATCAATTACAAATAAACAAAAATTTTAAAAATCCCTTTAACAATTGTTTCCTTAAAGGGTGATTTTAAATATCGTACATATACCAAGTTTAAATTAAAATTAACTAAAGGTTATCATCAAATGTTTAAAAGAAAACAAACCAAAGTTAAACTTATACCATAAAGGTTTTCAATTTTATATAAAAAATTTAATTTTTTAAAATAATTTTTGCATAAAAATTTACTTTATCATAACCCTTAATTAAGTTTAATTTAAATTTGTTATATTTAACATACATTTCGTTAATAAACCCTTATATATGTTTTTATTAATTTATATATGTTTTTATTAATTTATTTTCATTTGTTTTAATTCTATAACATCAGGTTTATTATTGTAATTGTTATATTTATATTTAAAAATTTTTATTAAAAAAATAAAAGAAAAATGTTAAAATCTTAGAGATTTTATTAGTTACTTAATTTGTTAATTTATTTAACATTACCATTTATATATTTAAAAAAGAAACATTAATAATGTATTAAGAAAGAGAACTAATTAATTAACAAAAATAAAAAAAAAAAACATTAAATTGTATTTTCAAACAAAAAAATTTTCATACTTCAAATTTGTAATAATGATGATAAGAAAATAACTAACATAATAAAATTTTAGTAATGTACAATTAATTAAAACATTAGTAATGTATTCATAAGCATCACAAAGTAAAACAAACAACAAAATACAACATTTTTTCCCAAAAAAAAATAAAAGAAAATCCTTAATAAATGAAAAAAATATTTGTTTTATTTGAAGAAAAAATATGAAAAACGAGTTAGTATTGAAAAATCTGAAGATCTGAGAATTTCCGAAAAAATTTCGAAAATTTTCTATAAAAAGAGAATTTTTTCGAAAATTTTCTATAAAAAGAGAATTTTTCCGAAAATTTTCTATAAAAAGAGAATTTTTCCGAAAATTTTCTATAAAAAAAGAATTTTGCCGAAAATTTTCTATAAAAAAAAGAATTTTTCCGAAAATTTTCTATAAAAAAAGAATTTTTCCGAAAATGTTCTATAAAAAGAGAATTTTTCCGAAAATGTTCTATAAAAAGAGAATTTTTCCGAAAATGTTCTATAAAAAGAGAATTTTTCCGAAAATTTTCTATAAAAAGAGAATTTTTCCGAAATTTTTCTATAAAAAGAGAATTTTTTCCGAAAATTTTCTATAAAAAGAGAATTTTTCCGAAAATTTTCTATAAAAAGAGAATTTTTCCGAAAATTTTCTATAAAAGAGAATTTTTCCGAAAATTTTCTATAAAAAGAGAATTTTTCCGAAAATTTTCTATAAAAAGAGAATTTTTCCGAAAATTTTCTATAAAAAGAAAATTTTTCCAAAAATTTTCTATAAAAAGAGAATTTTTCTAAAAATTTTCTATAAAAAGAGAATTTTTTCCAAAAATTATCTATAAAAAGAGAATTTTTCCAAAAATTATCTATAAAAAGAGAATTTTTCCAAAAATTATCTATAAAAAGAGAATTTTTCCAAAAATTATCTATAAAAAGAGAATTTTTCCAAAAATTATCTATAAAAGAGAATTTTTCCAAAAATTATCTATAAAAAGAGAATTTTTCCAAAAATTATCTATAAAAAGAGAATTTTTCCAAAAATTGTCTATAAAAGAGAATTTTTACAAAATTATCTATAAAAAGAGAATTTTTCGAAAATTTTCTATAAAAATACATTTTTTTCGAAAAATTTTCTATAAAAATACATTTTTTTCGAAAAATTTTCTATAAAAATACAATTTTTTCGAAAAATTTTCTATAAAAATACAATTTTTTCGAAAAATTTTCTATAAAAATACAATTTTTTCGAAAAATTTTCTATAAAAATACAATTTTTTCGAAAAATTTTCTATAAAAATACAATTTTTTTCGAAAAATTTTCTATAAAAATACAATTTTTTCGAAAAATTTCTATAAAAATACAATTTTTTCGAAAAATTTTCTATAAAATACAATTTTTTCCGAAAATTTTCTATAAAATACAATTTTTCCGAAATTTTCTATAAAAATACAATTTTTCCGAAAATTTTCTATAAAAATAGAATTTTTCCGAAAATTTTCTATAAAAATAAAAGAATTTTCCGAAAATTTTCTATAAAAATAGAATTTTTCCGAAAATTTTCTATAAAAATAGAATTTTTTTCCGAAAATTTTCTATAAAAATAGAATTTTTCCGAAAATTTTCTATAAAAATAGAATTTTTCCGAAATTTTCTATAAAAAAGATTTTTCCGAAATTTTCTATAAAAATAGAATTTTCCGAAAATTTTCTATAAAAAGAGAATTTTCCGAAAATTTTCTATAAAAAAGAGAATTTTCCCAAAATTTTCTATAAAAGAGAATTTTTTCCGAAAATTTTCTATAAAAGAGAATTTTCTCGAATATTTTCTATAAAAAAGATAATTTTCTCGAATATTTTGTATAAAAAGTAGAATTTTCTCGAACATTTTCTATAAAAAGGAGAATTTTCTCCAACATTTTCTATAAAAAAGAGACTTTTCTCGTAAATTTTCTATAAAAAAAGAATATTCTCGCAAATTTCCTATAAAAGAGAGAATTTTCTCGAAAATTTTCTATAAAAAAAGAATTTTCTCGTAAATTTTTCTATAAAAAAAAATTCTCGAAAATTGTCTACAAAAAAAAAAAATTCTATTAAAAGAGAATTTTTCCAAAACTTCTTAAAAAAATTTTCTAAAAAGGTAATTTTCTATAAAAATTTCTAACAAAGAGATTTTTTTAATGTTTATTTATAAAGCAAATATTTTACATGTCAGCCACAACACAATTTAATTATTCTTTTAAAGAATTATTCCTTTAATTCTCTATTTCCGATTTCGCCGATGAGGACTTCGCCCCATCTTCCATACTCAATTTTGATTGCTGAGAATAACGACTTGATAAAGAAGTACGACTGCGTCTTTTACGCATAGAATCTACTGATTGTGTACGTTTCTTTAACGATATTTCTTGATCATTGATAGCACGACAAATTTCAAGAAAAGAACATAATTTTTGACTTTTCAAACGTTGCGCTATGACAAAAGCCTCATCTAAGGCCTCTTTGCCACGTTCAATTTTATGTAGAACAGCATGAGCTTTGACTATAAGCATAATGCTTAGAAATTGCCATAGAAGACTATTGCAATTTTTAGTTTCTAAAAGAAGTTTCTAATAATTCTAGAACTATTTAAGATATGAAGTTTATAGTGGACTTACCTTCTGCAGCTTTACGAGCCCAAGAACAGCATTCATCAAAACGACTTTGTGTCAAGTGAGCTCGAGCAATTTCATGTAATAGATAACATTTTTCTATTGAATATTTAGCAAATATCATGCGTTTCTCTAGGCGAGCGAGAAATTTTCTAAAAGTAAAGAAATGTTGGCAAAATTATAAAATCAAAGAAAATTTTCTTAAAAGAGCTACAATTTCAGCAATAATGGCTTCAGTTAAAAATGTCTTACTTATAAGCAATTAAAACATAGTCCGGAGCATCTGGTTCTTGATAGGTGGACTTATCACCAAACACAAACTGCACCACATCTTTATATTTATCGGTGGGCATACGCAGTAGTACTAGCAAACGTTCTTTTTCCTTAACTTGCAATATATTTTCATCAATCGTATAAAGATCGGCATGAGCCAAAGCCAGAGTATTGTATACCTCATTTATATATTCAAATTTCCAGGGCATAACGCGATGAGTTTTCAAAACCACATAATCACCCATAACACTCTCAACATGTTTTGAGAGTTTCTGTAAGGGAATAGGGAACAATTATGAAATTTTGTAAAATTATGAAAATATTTTATATCACCTCTATATCTCCCTCTTGTCTAAGACGTCGTATATTACGCATTTCCGAGAGCATGGTGCGTCGTGTTTGATACTGTACACGATTTAAGTGAGCCTCTCGATGTTTATCGTAGACTTTCTTGTCGGGACACTTGCGTGCTTGTTCGGTGTAGAGAGGACTGCGAGCTTGTAACATTTTCTATTTGGAAAAATTTTGAATTATTTGAAAATATTTGAAAATGTAGTAGTTAGAAGTTATCTGTTTTTTACCAAAAACTTTATGACTACATCATATTTAGTGTGAGTTAGTTGTCGCAAAAATGGCGTAGAAACTTTAGATTGAGGCAGCAGGAGATTTTATTTTCCCTTAAGTGTTTTAAGAATATAACATCAATCCAACTTTTATTGAAATAGATTTGATTGAAAACTTTAAAAGCACGACGTCGCCGAGCCAATTCTCGTGGTGATAATAGAAGTTCCTAAAAATAAATGGAGAAAAATTTTACATTTCATTAAAGATTTTACAATTGGAAATATTATAGACTTTTAGTTAATGTTTAACATATCTATCTATATATATATCTATCTATCTATCTATCTATCTATCTATCTATCTATCTATCTATCTATCTATCTATCTATCTATCTATCTATCTATCTATCTATCTATCTATCTATCTATCTATCTATCTATCTATCTATCTATCTATCTATCTATCTATCTATCTATCTATCTATCTATCTATCTATCTATCTATCTATCTATCTATCTATCTATCTATCTATCTATCTATCTATCTATCTATCTATCTATCTATCTATCTATCTATCTATCTATCTATCTATCTATCTATCTATCTATCTATCTATCTATCTATCTATCTATCTATCTATCTATCTTCTATCTATCTATCTATCTATCTATCTATCTATCTATCTATCTATCTATCTATCTATCTATCTATCTATCTATCTATCTATCTATCTATCTATCTATCTATCTATCTATCTATCTATCTATCTATCTATCTATCTATCTATCTATCTATCTATCTATCTATCTATCTATCTATCTATCTATCTATCTATCTATCTATCTATCTATCTATCTATCTATCTATCTATCTATCTATCTATCTATCTATCTATCTATCTATCTATCTATCTATCTATCTATCTATCTATCTATCTATCTATCTATCTATCTATCTATCTATCTATCTATCTATCTATCTATCTATCTATCTATCTATCTATCTATCTATCTATCTATCTATCTATCTATCTATCTATCTATCTATCTATCTATCTATCTATCTATCTATCTATCTATCTATCTATCTAGCTATCTATCTTCTATCTATCTATCTATCTATCTATCTATCTATCTATCTATCTATCTATCTATCTATCTATCTACTATCTATCTATCTATCTATCTATCTATCTATCTATCTTCTATCTATCTATCTATCTATCTATCTATCTATCTATCTATCTATCTATCTATCTATCTATCTATCTATCTATCTATCTATCTATCTATCTATCTATCTATCTATCTATCTATCTATCTATCTATCTATCTATCTATCTATCTATCTATCTATCTATCTATCTATCTATCTATCTTCTATCTATCTTATCTATCTATCATATCTATCTATCATCTATCTATCTATCTATCTATTCTATCTACCTCTTTTTCCAATATACTCAAACATCACATTTTTCTTGTTCCTTTAAAATTTTCAACAAAGGCCTCGGATCAATATGCTTTTCACGCTCTATTTTCTCCAAAACAGCAGCAAAATGTTTTTTCATTTTTCAAAATGAAAGGACCCAAGTTTCACCAATAGTATCTTTAAAGTTTTCATCAACCTGTAATTTAAAATTCGTATAGAAGGAATTGATTATCAAAATGGCTGCCTACTTACCACTACCAAACGATTCAGAAAGGCCGCTACTTTTTTGCCAAAAAACTTGCGTGCATTATCATGCAATTGAACTTTGTAATCTTCAAACTTATTCAACTCATACAAGGCATCACAAATTTCCAGATTTATAGGAGCATTATTGTCATCAATAGCTAATGAAGATAAAACAAAAAGGTATTATTGTTTCGTTTAAAAAGTATCATAATCTTACCCATCGCTGCTAAACCATCATCCAAAGCTCCTTCAGTTTGGGCTATATTACGCTTACAACGACTGCGAAAATACAAGGCCTTGGGATCATCACTTTTCAGTTCCAGGGACTTGTTATAATAATGCACCGCTATATCTAGCTGTTGTTTGTGGGTATAAAACAAACCCCAATCACGATAAATAATCTGTTCATGTTCAGGACTCCAGGCAATGCGTTCCCAAGGTTGTAATGCCATTGTTTTATATTCAATGATTTCAAAATAATAACAAAATAAATGTTTTGAAAATAATTTTTTAAAATATAACAAAATTGGTCTGATATTTAAAAAATTCGAAAAAAAAAATAATAAAAATGTCAAGTTACAGTATAGACAATTTTCAAATCTTTCGTTAAGTTATCAAAAAACTACACTGCTGAAAAAAGTTTTTCAAAAACTAGTTTGTTTTGAATACTTAGTTTTCTTATTAGTTTTTACTATAATTAAAACAATTTAATTTTATTTTTTATTATCGGCAATTTAACTTTTATTTAAAAATATTAATGTTATTATTATTATTTTGTCTAAAGAATTTTGTTAAGAAGAAAGAGACAACAAAAATGTTCTTTCTTTCACTCTTTATCTTCACAAAAAAGCCATAGTACATAATGCTTATAGCACTTAATATAAGTCTGTTTCAAAAATCAATATTAAATATTTGTTAATATATAATTTATTTATATTTTTGTTAAAATAGTTAATCGTTAAATATATATAAAATTTAATTCAAATGTTTTTTATGTATTTAAAAGAAATGTAAAAGAAACATGCCAACTATAAAAGCGAAGTCAAAAAAATATGGTAACGAAAATATCGATTTTTGTTATATTCATGGAATTTTGTAATAAAAAGTATAAATCGAACATGATTTCTATTGCCAAAACATATTCATTCAGAAAAATAATAACATTGTACACTAGGGTTATAACCAAAATTACGCCCAATTACTACGTAGTAGCCAGTAGTGTTCTGATAACGAAAACCTGTTTCTCAGGTCATTTCTAAATCCATTCAAAAACATATTGAACTTTTAATAGTCGCCTCCATCCTTGACTTTTCTCCGTATAGATGTCATGGTCAAACAATGGCACTAGTTTATATAAAAAAATTTTAAATTTAGTTAGGAGTAGGGGGAGTTTTCCAGATTTTTCCTACCGAGCGCGTCCCCGGGTGGCGGATAGGGGGTGGTGATGGACCATCTGTCCTCTCCCAGCTTTAATTTCACTTAAGCTGAGGGAGGGCAGATTGTCCACCACCTGGGAATATTATATTCCCCGCGGACCAAAAAACTGGAAAAAAAAAAAAAAAAAAAAAAAAAAAAAAAAAAACAAATATGGAAAATAAAAATAAAAAGATAAAAGTTACGGTGCAGGGCCTAAATAACCCAGTACCGGCGGCAAGTGTTGATCTACTCGCGAGTCACGTGTCGTCGTCATCCTGCAATCGTGAGCAGAATACTACTACGGAGGTGGGTACCTTGGCCTCCGTGGCGGACAATGCGTCAAGTGTACAGCATGCCGCTGGCAAAAATATAGGGGTGAAAGAGAAGGATGTACTCGGAGAGAGCTCTAAGCTACCTCAGCCTTTAAATATAGGTGAGGGTTCCGACTCTGAATCCTCAGATGATAATAATAATAATACCATTATAGCAAATCCCAAAAATGATGAAGTAGAGCAAATGGTGAAAGAGGTGAGTGATAGCATAGCTAAACTACCTATTACTAAGAAAAGACTTTCTGGAGCACAGAGGAGGAAGTTGAAAAAGATGCTTCAGGAAATCATAGTTAGTCAATCCCACGACACTCCAAAGGAATCGGACTCTCTCACAAGATCTGAGGCAAAAAGGATCAGGTCACCCGAGGAGTTGACAACTGAGAATAAGCCTAAGAAGAAAAAGAGCTCCCCGTCTTCTAATACACAGTCGAAGCCAAGCCATACTTCACTCAAAGGAATCTCAAGTGAGAATCCTGCGAGTAAGGGTGACAACGCCAAGCCAGATATTCCGAAGACGAACACGTCGGCGAAATCAACCTCGAAGGTAAGGGAATCTCAAAAGAAGCCCCGAAAAACGAGGAAGGAGAAGCTAGACGGAGGAAAAGGTAAAGAGCCGCCATCTTACGCCAAAGTTGCCAAAAGTAGGCACCGGGACGATCTCTGCTATGCAGTTTACGATGCCGGTAATCCGACAGGCAAAATTCCAATAGACCAACAGAGTAAAATAGAAGACCTGGTCAACAATAAGATAGTGGACCATGCAATAGCTTCAAAGGGCAAACAACCAATAGAGAGCGAGAGCTGCGAGTTCAGCATGGGCGTGATGTTGATGAGGTTGGCATCTCACCAATGTGTTAGCACCCTAAAGAACTTGGTGGAAAGTATCCCTCCTCCCTGGGACGGCGCTAGGCTGGGACTGGCAAAGAAGAGCGAGCTTCCGGTGCTCCTAAAGTCCACTGTCTACATAAAAGGATGGGGCAGTAAACTGGCTAATGAACGTATACTGGAAATTCTTGGAGGTCAAAATGCTGAGCTGGCCGTGGAAAAATGGGATGTCTTTTACAGGAAAGAAGAACCTGAGGGAACTTTATTTGTAATAGGTATCGACCAGAAATCCATGGCTAGTCTTGCCAAGAATAAAGGTAGGGCTTACTTCGCCTCTAAATCTGTCATATTCAAAATTGGGAAGGTGCCGATTGGAAGGGCTGTTACAACAAGCCTCGAAAAGGACACTAAAAAACCTAAGACCACAGTATCCACTACTGATAACGTTGAGGAGTCAAATCCTAAAATCGAGGAATTTACCATTAACTCGCCAGAAGAAAGTGTAGTTGCCCTTTCCAAAATTGGGAAGGCGCCGATTGAAAGGGCTGTCAAAACCGGCCCCGACAAGGACACTAAAACACCTAAGACAGTACCCAAAGCATCATTAGCAAGTACTAGCAATGTTGAGGAGTCAAATCCTAAAAGCGAGGAGGAAATCACTCACCCGCCAGAAGACAGAACAGCAATGCTCTCCAGAATTGGGAATGTGTCTATTAAAAATACTGCTATTCCTATGCCTGATAAGGACACCGCAGTGCCATCAACAGTACTCACTGCATTAATAGCCACTTCAGGCTATCCGGAGGAGTCAAATCCAAAGAGCGAGGAGGTGACCACCAACTCGCTGGAAGACAGTTTAATGGATGACCATGATTGAGGTTATCCAAATAAACCTCCATCGGAGCGAGACAGCTACCAACGCTCTGATGGCTAAAATCAACACAGGTAAAATACATATAGCTTTAATCCAGGAACCTTGGACGATTCGCAACAAGGTTTCTGGATTAAATCACGTAAATTTCCAACTTTTCTACGCTGATACAGGATCTCGCCCGAGAACATGTATCTTATGTCACAAGAACTTATGTTTTCTCCTCTCAACAGGATTATCAACATCGGATGCAACGGTGCTGAAGCAAGGTCGAGGCAACATATACCTTGCATCTATTTACCTGCCTTTCGATTCTCCGACCCTACCACCAACGTCGGATCTGATGAAACTGGTTGAAGAGGCACAAAGGAAAAATAAGAAAATTGTAATAGGTTGTGATGCCAACTCGCATCATGTAGCTTGGGGTAGTACAAACACCAATCGCAGGGGACAAGCCCTCATGGATTTCTTTAATACTAAAGACTTGATAACATTGAACTTAGGTAATAAAGCTACCTTCGTCAATAGAATCAGAGAAGAAGTATTAGATATAACTATATGTTCAGAAGAGCTTATAAACGAAATTCAGGATTGGAGAGTTTCGGACGAGCACTCCTTTTCTGATCATCGGTACATAAGATTCAAAATACTAAGGCCACCACCAAAGCCGATAAAGTTTCGGAATAAGTCTAAAACTAATTGGACAATGTTCGGGGCCTTACTAAAGAACCGTTTAGGTCAGGACACTTTTCAATGTCGAAATAAAGAGGATATAGATGCCAAAGTGGAAACGTTCACAAGTGCCCTGGTTGAATCGTTCGAGGACAGCTGCCCTCTGCGAGAGAGATCTGCCCAGGAAAAACCCTGGGTAACTGGGGAGATCCGGAACCTTGGGAAGACTCTTCGCAAACTATTTAACCGGGCACGGCGTAAAAAGACCGCAGTATACTGGGATGAGTATCGTAATAAACTTGGTGAATATAAGAAAATCGTTCGAAGAGCCAAACGAGACTCCTGGAAACTTTTCTGTGAACAGGTAGATAGCGTAAATGACGTATCGAAGATAAAAAAATTCCTATCCAAAACTCATGTCCAACCGGAATCTATGATCGATGACACGGGCAGGAGGCTTGAGGATATGGAGGAGACAATGAAACTCCTAATGGATTCTCATTTCCCACCCGGTATATCGAATAACACAGATGAACCGATATTGGAGGAAGGGGAGGGTAACACGGAAATAGTTATTACAACTGACATGGTTAAAGGGGCAATCAAGAGCTTTGCTCCCTATAAAGCTGCAGGGCCGGATGGAATTTTCCCGGCACTTTTGCAGATGGAGGCGGGACTGGTTTCCGTACATCTGTCACAGATATTCACTGCATGCTTAAAATTGGCATATACCCCAGTTAAATGGCAGGATGCAAAGGTAATATTTATACCCAAACCAGGGAAACCTAGCTATGCGACACCTAAGTCCTATCGACCGATAAGTCTTACGTCCTTCCTACTTAAAACCTTGGAACGGATAGTCGATAGCATGGTTAAAAGCAGCATACCATACAATGACCTTAAATATAAGCAGCATGCTTATGTAAAGGGACGATCGGTGGAAACCGCTTTAAATGAAGTTGTCCACTACATAAGTGAATCTTTCGATAGCAAACTGTATACACTGGCAGTATGCATTGACATCGAAGGCGCTTTCAATAACGTGCACACTGATACCCTTATCCAATCCCTAGACCAGTTTTATGTTGACCGGGTGCTCCGTAACTGGATCAACTACATGCTAAGGAACAGATGGATAAGCTGCGAGATGTACGATATAACTATCAGGAAAAAGGTATTTCGCGGTATACCACAGGGTGGCATTTTGTCACCTTTACTCTGGGTCACCACGATTAATAGCCTCCTAAGGACCCTAACCGAGAAAGGACTTAGACCTGTCTGCTATGCAGACGATGTCGTAATACTTTTAAAGGGAAAGGATCCAAATTACTTGTGTAGAAGAGCTGAGGAGGCTCTGAATACGGCCTTGAGCTGGGCTCAACCGAGAGGCCTCAATGTTAACCCGGCGAAGACGGAAATCTGTCTTTTCACAAGAAAGACAAAAATTTCTACATATACTGAACCTTGCTTCTTGGGCAAGAAGATACCGGTGACAGACAAAGTGAAGTACTTAGGTGTAATACTTGACCGGAAATTAAAATGGAGACACCACATAGAGGATAGGATCAACAAGGCACATCGGTGCTGGGCGATATGTAGGAGAACCATAGGCATGAAATGGGGTCTTAGTCCTACTATGACAAATTGGCTTTATAAAAGTGTAATTAGACCAATTCTAGCTTATGCTTCAATAATCTGGTGGACTGCTTTGGACAAAAAGTGTAATATCAAACTACTACAGGGAGTTCAGCGTACATGCTGCTTGGGTATAAGTGGTGCCATGTGTACTACTTCAACCAAGGCTCTGGAAACGTTGCTAGATATTCCACCCATTGAAACATATATAAGATATGAGGCGGCGCTTACAGCCGAACGGCTCTTTACTTTAGGCGAACTGGCCAAAAACGGTTATAGGACACGTCATCAATGTATACTGGACACATTGGAAGGTTATACACATTCATCGGACGTGCCTGATCGCATACCAGACACTGAATATGTCGGAAACTTTGAAACGCTAATCCCAGATAGAATGTCTTGGTCAAGCGGAACATTAGAGCAAATACCAGTAGGAATCCGTTGCTACACGGATGGTTCTAAATTAGGGGACAAAGTGGGTCTGGGGTTCTATATTGAAGACCCAGAAACAGAAATATACCACCGTTTACCTAATCATAACACAAGCTTCCAGGCAGAAGTACGAGCAATAACGGAATGTGTAAATTGGATTAGAATAAATATGGCGCCCACAGGGCTTAATATATTTACCGACAGCCAGAAGGCAATTTGTGCGATATCAGGTGATAGAATTAAATCTAAGACCGTATTGGATTGTAAGAAAGCTTTAACTGAATACTCTCCCAGAGGTAAGGTTCACATCATATGGGTACCAGGCCACTCGGGAGTAGTCGGCAACGAAAGGGCGAATGTAATAGCTTTAAAGGGAAGGGAGCTCGATGTAGTTAACCTGACAAACGCAAAACCATTCGACGCAACAAAAGCTGAATTAAAAATATGGATGAGAGAATCCCATAAGGCCTCTTGGAATAATGAAACGGTGGGTAGAACCACAAAAATTCTATGGGGTGACCCTGATGAGAGCAAGACGAGAAATCTTCTCAAAATGAGCAAGTCTGAGGTTAGTATGATGGTACGTATTCTCAGTGGACACACAGGATTACGAGCACATCTATACAAAATTGGACGTGCGAATTCAGACGAATGTAGAGCATGTGGAGAGGACAGTGAAACTCTGGAGCACTTTCTTTGCCATTGTCAGGCATTCGTCGAAGTTAGATCCAAGTATCTTGGAAGTGATGTTATTCCAGAAATAACATTCTTAACCAACACCGATTGGAAGATTCTTAGGAATTACGTCCAGGAAACTGAGTTTCTGAACATGGAAAAATAATACATTCAGTGAACATTTTTTTTTTTTTTTTTTTTTTTTTTTTTTTTTTTTTTTTTTTTTTCTTGAATTGGAGCGCACAACAGGCCCGATAGTGGCCTAGGTGTATTTCTTCGGATTTGATGTAGTATACATCCTCCTATCAACCTACCTACCTACCTACCTAGGAGTAAAAATCGAAAAGGCATTTGCAGTGCATAGTCTAGTCTATAGTCTAGTCTATAGTCTAGTCTATAGTCTAGTCTATAGTCTAGTCTATAGTCTAGTCTATAGTCTAGTCTATAGTCTAGTCTATAGTCTAGTCTATAGTCTAGTCTATAGTCTAGTCTATAGTCTAGTCTATAGTCTAGTCTATAGTCTAGTCTATAGTCTAGTCTATAGTCTAGTCTATAGTCTAGTCTAGAGTCTAGTCTATAGTCTAGTCTATAGTCTAGTCTATAGTCTAGTCTAGAGTCTAGTCTATAGTCTAGTCTATAGTCTAGTCTATAGTCTAGTCTATAGTCTAGTCTAGAGTCTAGTCTAGAGTCTAGTCTATAGTCTAGTCTATAGTCTAGTCTAGAGTCTAGTCTATAGTCTAGTCTATAGTCTAGTCTATAGTCTAGTCTATAGTCTAGTCTATAGTCTAGTCTATAGTCTAGTCTATAGTCTAGTCTATAGTCTAGTCTATAGTCTAGTCTATAGTCTAGTCTAGTCTAGTCTATAGTCTAGTCTATAGTCTAGTCTATAGTCTAGTCTATAGTCTAGTCTATAGTCTAGTCTATAGTCTAGTCTATAGTCTAGTCTATAGTCTAGTCTATAGTCTAGTCTATAGTCTAGTCTATAGTCTAGTCTATAGTCTAGTCTATAGTCTAGTCTATAGTCTAGTCTATAGTCTAGTCTATAGTCTAGTCTATAGTCTAGTCTATAGTCTAGTCTATAGTCTAGTCTATAGTCTAGTCTATAGTCTAGTCTATAGTCTAGTCTATAGTCTAGTCTATAGTCTAGTCTATAGTCTAGTCTATAGTCTAGTCTATAGTCTAGTCTATAGTCTAGTCTATAGTCTAGTCTATAGTCTAGTCTATAGTCTAGTCTATAGTCTAGTCTATAGTCTAGTCTATAGTCTAGTCTATAGTCTAGTCTATAGTCTAGTCTATAGTCTAGTCTATAGTCTAGTCTATAGTCTAGTCTATAGTCTAGTCTATAGTCTAGTCTATAGTCTAGTCTATAGTCTAGTCTATAGTCTAGTCTATAGTCTAGTCTATAGTCTAGTCTATAGTCTAGTCTATAGTCTAGTCTATAGTCTAGTCTATAGTCTAGTCTATAGTCTAGTCTATAGTCTAGTCTATAGTCTAGTCTATAGTCTAGTCTATAGTCTAGTCTAGTCTAGTCTATAGTCTAGTCTATAGTCTAGTCTATAGTCTAGTCTATAGTCTAGTCTATAGTCTAGTCTATAGTCTAGTCTATAGTCTAGTCATAGTCTAGTCTATAGTCTCGTCATAGTCTAGTCTATAGTCTAGTCTATAGTCTAGTCTATAGTCTAGTCTATAGTCTAGTCTATAGTCTCTAGTCTAGTCTATAGTCTAGTCTATAGCTAGTCTATAGTCTAGTCTATAGTCTAGTCTATAGTCTAGTCTATAGTCTAGTCTATAGTCTAGTCTATAGTCTAGTCTATAGTCTAGTCTATAGTTAGGTCTATAGTCTAGTCTATAGTCTAGTCTATAGTCTAGTCTCTAGTCTAGTCTATAGTCTAGTCTATAGTCTAGTCTATAGTCTAGTCTATAGTCTAGTCTATAGTCTAGTCTATAGTCTAGTCTATAGTCTAGTCTATAGTCTAGTCTATAGTCTAGTCTATAGTCTAGTCCTATAGTCTAGTCTTAGTCTAGTCTATAGTCTAGTCTATAGTCTCGTCTATAGTCTAGTCTAGTCTAGTCTATAGTCTAGTCTATAGTCTAGTCTATAGTCTAGTCTATAGTCTAGTCTATAGTCTAGTCTATAGTCTAGTCTATAGTCTAGTCTATAGTCCTAGTCTATAGTCTAGTCTATAGTCTAGTCTATAGTCTAGTCTATAGTCCTAGGTCTATAGTCTAGTCTATAGTCTAGTCTAAGTCCCCCCTAGTCTATAGTCTAGTCTATAGTATAGTCTATAGTCTAGTCTATAGTCTAGTCTATAGTCTAGTCTTAGTATAGTCTATAGTCTAGTTATAGTCTAGTTATAGTCTAGTCTATAGTCAGTCTATAGTCTAGTCTATAGCTAGTCCTTATAGTCTAGCTATAGTCTTAGTCTATCGTCTAGTCTATAGTCTAGTCTATAGTCTAGTCTATAGTCTAGTCTATAGTCTAGTCTATAGTCTAGTCTATAGTCTAGTCTATAGATAGTCTATAGTCTAGTCTATAGTCTAGTCTATAGTCTGTCTAGGTCTATCAGTCTAGTCTATAGTCTAGTTATAGTCTCTATAGTCTAGTCTATAGTCTGTCTATATCTAGTCTATAGTCTAAGTCTATAGTCTAGTCTATAGTCTAGTCTATAGTCTAGTCTATAGTCTAGTCTATAGTCTAGTCTATAGTCTAGTCTATAGTCTAGTCTATAGTCTAGGTCTATAGTCTAGTCTATAGTCTAGTCTATAGTCTCGTCTATGTCTAGTATATAGTCTAGTCCTATAGGTCTCGGTCTATAGTCTAGTCTATAGTCTAGGTATATAGTCTAGCTATAGGTCTAGTCTATAGTATGTCTAGTCTATAGTCTAGTCTAGTTATAGTCGTCTATAGGTCTAGTCTATAGTCTAGTAGTCTAGTCTAGTCTAGGTCTATAGTTGCTACGTCTATAGTCTAGTTATAGCTAGTCTATAGTCTAGTCTATAGTTAGTCTAGTCTATCTATAGTCTATTATAGTCTATAAGTATAGTCTATAGTCTAGTCTAAGTTATAGTCCTAGTCTAAGTCTAGTCTAGTCTATCTAGGTCAGTCTATAGTCTAGTCTATAGTCTAGTCTATAGTCTAGTTAGTCTAGTAGTCTGTCATGTCTCTATAGTCTAGTCTATAGTCTATTAGTATAGTCTATAGTCTATAGTCTAGTCTATAGTCTAGTCTATGTATAGTCTATAGTCTAGTTTATAATCTATAGTCTAGTCTATAGTCTATCTATGTCTATAGTCTAGTCTAAGTCTGTCTATAGTCTAGTTATATCTAGCTATAGTCTAGTCTATAGTCTAGTCTAGTCTAGTCTATAGTCATCTATGTCTAGTCTAGTCTAGTCTATATCTAGTCTATAGTATAGTCTATAGTCTAGTCTATAGTCTAGTCTATAGTCTAGTCTATAGTCTAGTCTATAGTCTAGTCTATAGTCTAGTCTATAGTCTAGTCTATAGTCTAGTCTTTAGTCTAGTCTTAAGTCTAGCGGAAAATTAGTTCAGTACTTTATAACATAAAGGTACTATGTGTACTCTAGCTATAATATTGTGAGCAGGTCACTTAACCAACAGGACCAAACTTTTTACAAAATCAAATTTGGATTTCGGAATCAGCCTAGAAAAGTCGTTATAATATAATCACTAAATGCTGGGTGTTTGGTTTCGTCAATCATGCGGCACATAGTTATGAACAGCATACTTCCAGAAAGTTATCAAAACGGACACTAGATTTTTTACATTTGTTGAAATTTGCAAAGCTCCTACTTAGCCAAATAAAAATGTTCCACTATTTTTCGTTACCATTACTCTCTATTAAATAAAAAAGAAATGAACAAATCAACAAGAAATTAATGTGTGTGTGTTGGTGTAATTATATTGAATTTTCTTTCAAAATCATTAAATATAATACTATGTATGTAATATATATGTTTTGTGTTTTATATGCAACAATGTAAAAAAAATTAAATATCAGTATAAAATATGTTTGATATATGTATGTATAAGTTATACGTATAAGAAGTTGGAAAAAATACAGAAAAAATTTGATGAGTATATAGTGTTTAAAATGTTTTTTACTTAAAATATTAATTAATTTTGGTGTAAAAGAAATAGTAAAAGGGAAGAATTATTAAATTCATTTTATTTAAGCACATGGAGTTGGAAAACAATCACTTAAAGTAAATGATGTTTGTTTAAAAAGTATTGAAAAGAACAAATTAAAAATAATTGCCAATAAAAAAAAACTGAATATAAAAATGTAAAAGTTGAAACAAAAACTAAAACAAAAAACTTAATTAAAAATGGGGTATTTAAAAATTAACATAAATATGTAAGTGTTTAAATCTCAGTGGAAAAATTGCTTGGTTGCAGAGAATTTCATTCTGAGACTGAGATTGTTAGGGATCGTATCCAAAAATTTTTAGGGTGATGTCGATGAAGTTGAAAGCGGACTACTATCTAGGCATTCACGGTAGGCACTAAAAAGGCCACGTAACTTATTGAGAGGCGTAACTGGTTTTTGCATATGCTGTTGTATGGGTAATTTCATGCTGACCACATTTATAGGATTTGTAGCATTAGTAGCTGTTGTAGTTGTAGCTGAAGCTGTAGTAATATTCATATTGGTATTATTAGCTAATGAGATGGCAGTCATTGTTTTTGGTCGCCCTGGTGACATAAATAAACGTTTTGCTGTGGGCAGTTGTAAAATGGGTTCTTTAAGTATTCCTCCACCACCACCACCACCAGTTGATGTTGATAATGAAGCTGCTGATGTAGCCAAAGGCGATTGCTGTCTGGGTGAGTGTAGTATTAAAGAACTTGTATTCGAACGTACAATGGAATAGGATCTTTGCATTGATGTTGGTGTTTGTGGTTGTACATAGTAGTCTTTTTTGTTTCCACTGGTGGCCACAAATGAATGAGATTTTTTAACAATTCTTGGTGAGGGAAAACTGTGTTAAAGATAATGAAATTATTTATTAATTATAATTGTTTTTTATTAATATGTTTGATTTTAAACTTACAAATCCTTCTCCTCATTGGGATAACGCATTATGGTGGATTTCCAGGAATGAATATTGGGATATTTAGTCTTATCAATAGTTATATGGAAAATAGCATTTAATACATCCAAATCTCGTTTTGTGGGTTCATTGCTATGAAATTTAAAGAAAAAAGTTAAAAAAAATTTAAATTCATCAAAATTACTAGATTTTTATGAAAATTTTAAGAAATTGTTAACTTCGAAATTGTAAAAATATATGAAATTGTTCCCAAATAAAATTATATATTATTATATTTTTTTGAATCCTCGGTATCAGGAGATTATTTGAACAGATTTAAAATTTTTTCGAACATAAGTTCGAATTTTCGAACATGGCTTAAAAGCTTATATTGAGTTTAAATTTTTAAAAATATATTTTAAAAATCTTATATTCGAAAACAACATTGAAAATTACTTAAAATTAATGAAAATTTGCAAATTATTTTAAAAATTTTGAAATTCGAAATTGAAAAAAATTAAGAAATTGTTCTCAAATCAAACTAAAAATAAATGTTTAAGAACTCTCATGGCTTATAGAGCATTTTTACAGTTTTAAAATTTTTTCGAACATATGTTCGAATTTTCGAACATTCTTTAAAAAGCTTATATTTTGAATCTGCATTGAAAATAAACAAAATTCATTACATTTTTCAAGTTTTTTTTTTCAAAATGTTTAAGTTCGAATTTTCGAAAATGTAAGAATTCGACCACAAATAACATTAAAATTATATTTTTATGAATCATCAAGATTTAGGAGATTATTTTAAGAGTTTTAAAAATGTTTCGAACTTAAGTTCGAATTTTCGGACAACCTTAAAATAAGCTAATATTCTAAATCTACTTGAAAAATTTATTTAAAACTAAAATTATATAAAATAATCAAAAAAAAAATAATAAATTTATTTTCAAAATTTTGAAATTCGAAATTGGAAAAAGTAAGAATTTGGATTGAAATAAAACTAAATTTAGAAATTTTTCGAACATAAGTTCGAATTTTCGAACATGTTTTAAATGCTAATATTTTAAAACAACAATCAAAATTCATGAAAATTTTAAAATTATTTTCAAAATTTGTAATTTCGAAATTTGGAAAATGTATAAAATCGGCTTCAAATAAAACTAAATTTATTTTTTATAATTTATACAGAAAAAATTTTCATAACTAGAATGTAATAAATAATATGAAAACATGACTTTATTCCGAAACCATTTTCATTCAGAAAAAGAAAAATTCATAAATAGAATGACAATTCATAATTACAATGACAATTCATAAATACAATGACAGTTCATAAACAGAATGAAATGTTCATTATCTAAACTAAAATTCTACTTTTATGAATCCTCATGATTTATTTAAAGTTTTCCGAACATAAGTTCTGAAAGTATTAGATAAAATACTTCAACTTACCCATAAATAAATATTTTATTACATTCATCATCTGTATCATCGGATAAACTTAAACGTGAAGGACTTTCACAAGGCGTTACATATACTTCATCTTCTTCAGTATCAGAACCACCAAAATCAGACTTTAAAAGGAATTAACAAAAAATAAAAATTAGAAAAAAAAAACATTTAGGAAGAAGAAAAAACAAAACTCACCCAAAATTCCTCCTCATCCGAGGAATCATTTGAGGCTGCCGTAGTGTTACGCCAATCACCTTTTAGATCGGCCATTTGATTATCCACATCTTTTTGTACTTTTTCCTGTTGCTTAAGACGTTGATGATTTTTATAGCGCGCCTCCATGCGATTGCGACGGCTAGTTTTACGACTTAAATTACTCTCCCACTGGCAGTCACAGTCTTTTTCTTGAGACCAAATTTTCGAGCACATATCTTCGGTTTTAACGTTTTCTGGTAGCACTTGTTCAGCTTTAAAAGAAAACGCAATTAATATAATGTAATCAAAATAAAAAGAAACATTCAAAAGAAAACTTACTTGGATTTTGCAGCATATAAAAAATACGCGAACAAACACATTCCATATGCTCACGCCGCTCACCTTGAGCCGTGGAGAGATTTTGTAATATAATCAAGATTTTCTCTTTCATTTGCCGTGTCACCTCTTGTGAATTTTCCAAAAACATGGACACCAAATTACCTATGCGTGAATGAACCTTTTCAAAATTAACATTTATATAGCTAGCATCCTCTTTAAAGGAGTAAATTAACGATTTAACTCTTCTCAATTCCAAAAGTAAAGCATCAATAATAGACACCTCATTATTGATGTTATGTATAATGGTTTTAGTCATGCGTCTAGCATGCACCTGTAGCGATTTCTCCACATAAGTATAGGGTGTAGTAGATTGATGTGTTGTTGATGTATTCGTTTTGTTTGTATTGTTAGCTGCTGTTGAATTGCTACTTATGAAACAATTCTCCAAGGCATTGCGGACATCATCGAGTATATCAGACTTTTGTGTGGATTGTGTACGATTATTACGTTGGTCCTGTTCCCTTTGACGTTGGGCCAAATAATTTTCCAATTTCTGCACACCCTTATCGGAGGCTATGTCTATGAACTCTTCTAGAAAATCCCAATACTCACGCCATTCTATATTTTGTTCTTTGGCCAAAACACGACCAATACATTCAATACCCTTTTCAGGATCGCTGTTCTTTACATGACGTTCCTTAAAACCAGGGCTATCGTAAACATCCGATACATTTAATAAGGAATCATTCATTTCATGTACAAGCTCAATGGTGTGCACCAAGGGAGAGCCCACATTCTGTTCACGATAATTCGAAAATGCATTATTCTTAAGCTTGAACAAGGGAGTGCGGGGGCATAAGGCCGATTTTAACATATTCATTTGAGGTTTTGGCATCTTGCCCAAATGATTGTTGTTATTAGTTTCTTCTGTTCTCTCTAAAGCATCCATTTCGTTGTTTTCCTTCTCATGATTGCCATTCTGTTTGTCATCGAATGAATCGTCTAGTAAAGATTTATCAAAACCATTTGATTCAATGACACCATTATATTCTTTACGCTGTGGCGTGGAATTGAATAAAGAACGTCTTTGTAAAGTGGCAGTGGGTGAATTGAAACTGGTGTTTCCACCTCTTGGTGTTTTAATGGGTGTACTGTTGCGTGGTTTCATGGGTGATATATACGGATTGTTAGCTATGGGAGAGGACATATTGCTACCCAGTCTAGGTGGTGTCTTCCAACGACGGAAAAATTGCTGAAAATTTAGTTTAGAATAAATAAAACGAAGAATAAAGCTTTTTCCAAAAACCAAATACCTTAGCTTGTTCCTTACTCATGGGTCCCGCTAAAGCTTTAATTTCCACCTCTGGTGTTAAATTATCACAGTTGAGATTCTAAAATAAAAAAAAAATCATGGTAATTCCAATTTATTTTATTTAAACTTAAACTTACTGGTGGGTTATTAGCCGCAAATGGTTCACCAATTTGTGCTGGTATAGCACTATCATTACAACGTAATACCGGCACATAATAACGTTCCTCAAAAAGTTTTTCAATTTTTCCACGAAAATTTTCATTGCCACGATCGCAAATAATCTAAAAATTTCATAAATAATAATTAAAATCTTAAGAAAAATAATCAACAATTCCCAACTCACATTTTTCGGCATTAAACCTTGATCATTGGGTAAATTTTTACATTCTGGATATGAAGTTAGCACTTCCACCATTTCGGGACAACCAAATTTAGAGGCTAAATGCAACGGTGTCTCACTTCTACCCTTTTCTGGTATATTTAGATAATAATCTAAGAGATTAGCACACAATTCTTTGCATGCTTTCTCATCGTTTTTCTTGCCCATTAAAAGGTCGGCAAATTTTGGATCAGATACTGTATCGAGTATTAGCTTAGCTACATTGGGACATTTAGATATTGCACAAACGTGCATGGCATTGTAACGAAAACTCTCTTTGAGAATTGTGGGTGTATCACCCGAACTAACTAGATAGCGTGGATTATCCCATATCATTTTTTTGACAAGTTCCCAGTCGTCGACTTCAATAATTTGACGAAATTTGATGAGTTGTTGTTTTGTGGGTGCTCTAAATGCGGCCTTTTCCAAGGATTCTGTTGATGCTGAAAGAGATGAAGAGAGAAATTTATATAAACAATTTGGAAACGTTTCATTTGTGAAGAAACCCATTAGCTTATTCAAGTTCTTTCGTAAAAAACTTGTTTCGTTAAAAAAATATTTAATAAAAAAGCTTTTCTTTTAAAAATTTTGTTAAAAGCTTTTTTTCTAAAAGTATCTAAACAGTTTTCTAAAAAGTATTTTTCTTATAAAAGTTGTATAAAGGCCTTTTTCAATAAACAATTTTTTAAAAAGCTTTTTTAAAAATTTTGTGTATAAAGTTTTTAAAAAAGATTTTTTGAATAGTTTTGTACAATGCTTTTTCTCAAAAAATATAAAAAGCTTTTTTGTTATAAAAAAGTTTTACAAATAGCTTTTTCTGAAAGTTTTTTCTTAAAGTTTTCGTAAAAGAAAAAGTTGTAAAAAGGCTTTTTCATTAAAAAGTTTTGTACAATGCTTTTTCTTAAAACAGGTTCGAAACAAGTTCTGAATACGTTGTCTAACAAAAAGCATATTTCTGAAAAATTATTAAGTTTTCGGAAAAGAGAAAGTTGTATAAAAGGCTTTTTCATTACAAATGTTTATAGAAAGCTTTTTATAAAAATGTCTAATTAAAAACTTTTTTCTAAAAAAATTTTTTTTTGCTTAATATTTTGTAATTTTGCTTAAAGAAGTTAAAGTTGTGCAAATTTGTGCAAAAAGTTTTTCTGAACCCTTGTCTAACAAACAGCTTATTTTAAAAAAGTCTTCTAAAAAGCTTTTTCTTAAACCTTTCGAAAAAAGTTGTATAAAAGTATTTTTTATTAAAAAGTTTGTAAAATGTTTTTACTCAAAACGTTGTCTAACAAAAGAATTATTCCTGAACAAAAACTTTGTTCCTATAATTTTCTAAAAAGCTTTTTTGCAAATGTTTTCTAAAAAAATTCTAAAAACTTTATTAGGAAAAAAGTTTTCTAAAAAGCTGAATTCTAAAGATTTTTCTAGAAAGCTTAAATTCGAAAAGTTTTCTTATAAAGCTTATATTTCTGAACAAAATTTTTTAAAAAACTTGTTTTCCTATGGTCTTCTAAAAAGCTTTCTTGGAACTGTTTTCTAAAGAGCTTTTTTTCAAAAAAAATCTAAAAAGCTTTTTTGCAAATTTTTTCTAAAAAGCTTTTTTGCAAAATTTTTCTAAAAAGCTTTTTTCATGTATTCGAAAAGCTTTTTTCAAAAAGTTATAAAAACTTTATTAAAAAGTTTTCTAAAAAGCTAAATACTAAAAAATTTTCTAAAAAGATTAAATTCAAAAAGCTTTCTTATAAAGTTTTTTACTAAAAAATTTTTTTTGCAGGACGGTTATTATAAATTTTCCTCCAATTAGTTTTAAACCTTAAAAACCTTTTTTTTAATTTGTAAAAATGGGTTTTAGTAAAAATTGTCTTTTTTAAATTTTTAAAAAGTTTTCGGAAAAAAATTACAAATTTTTTTAAATATTTTTTATGTTTTTCTTTTAAGAAAGTTTTATAGAAAGCTTTTTAGGTATTCTGAAAAAAAGTTGTTTTACAAAATCTTTTTAAAAAAGGGTTTTGTTAAAGAAATTATTTAAAATGTTTTAAAAGTTTTTTCTAAAAAAAAAATAGTAAATTGTTTATATAATATTATTCCATATAAAAGCTTTTATAACAAATACCGTTGACATTCTACTTTAAATATTATTAAAAGGAATATTATATTATATTTATTTATTTCAAAAATGATTAAATTTGTCATAACACAATGAATCTGTGTTTATTGATTAAATGCAACAAAAAATAAAAAAATATTTCAATATCAAGGCAAACAACTTTACTTACTTTTAACATCGTTGTATTTATTTTGCACAATTTCATAACCAGTTTGGGCATATTTAATGGCATCATCTTCATTAAGGAATTCTTTGAAACGAGCATCTTTGTGTTGTTTTAAAACTTGCAAAGCTTCCTTTTTATTTTGGAAGACAAAAGCAGAAACATCTGAAAAGAAAGAAAAAATAAATATATTTTTTAATATAATAATTAAAACATATATTTAATAAAAACAAACACAAATAGAATTAATTATGTAGCAAATAATATAAAAAAAATTATATACTTAAATGACTAAAATGTAGGTCAATCTATAAATGTTCACCTAAAGCCAAGTACGTAAAACAAACATTTCGAAAATATAAAGTAAAATAGAAAGACAGACAGACCATTTGTCTAGGCTGTCATCAACCATATTGATCGTAAACATTTTCAAACAAGTATGTAGTATATAATGAAAATAATAATGAAAAAATATTAAATAATTTGGCAGCCATACAAAAAATAAAGAAATTTATTATGTTGTAATCGTATAATTAATTTAATAACATTAGTTATTCAAGTTAAAAAAAAATTAAATTATAATTAGTTGTTAATTTTTTTTGTGTTCTTTTACATACAAATTATTTATGATTACAAAATTGTGTTAATTAGTTTTGTTGAGACATAAAGTTCAGTGTTCTTTTAGCACACTTGTGGTATGATTTTTGTTTTATATTTTATCTACTAGACGAGGGACCGCAAAAATATAAAAGAAAATAAACAAAAGGGAAATACACAGAAAAAAGAATATGCCAATACTATTTTTAATTATAAACAAAAAAAAAACACATGAAATATATAAAATATACGTAGCAAAACAAAAAATTGACAAAAATTCGTTTCGCTTTTTTGTTAAATTTTATTTTCTATACATTAGTGAGTCTAGAAGAGCAGGGGATCAATGGCGTGTTTAAGGCAGAGGGTGTTTACAAATTTCATTAAGATATACCATTAACGTTTTTTTTTCTTCTCTTCGTTTTTCATTTAAATGCGGGTTTTTAAATAAATTTTCAAAATGAATGAACTGTTATTGCTCTTATTCTAGGAAAAGTATAAAATTTAATTTAATTTTCTTTAAAATATTTGTAATGAATAATTTAGTATTATTAATTACTTTTGTTTCAATTCATTTATGTTTATTTTCTTTGGTAAACATATATCAATAGTATGATAACGTTAATTATATTTTAAAGGTCAGTTTTGTTATATTGCTTTCATTAAAATTTTATAAATATGTTGTCATATAATGTTCTACACCTTGTTTTATCAATTCATAGAAGTGCAGAGCAAACACCGTTGCTTATTCAAAGCTTAGAATTGTGTGCAATTAGAACATTGTTTCAAGCATCATTAGTTGTGTTAGATAAGTTCACTCATTGCCGGATTAAGTACCGAAGATTTAAACATTCTTTTAACTTAATCTGCAATTCTAGAGCAAAGCTTAATCTAAATATGTTCCCTTAATTCAAAAATTTTAAGAATAAAAGGCGCTAAGAATGGACTATTCGAACATTTTATAAGTAATATAAATCTCACACATGCAGTTTTCTGACTGACGTGAATCTTCAACCTTTCCGTAACATATTTCCTTAAGAGGACGGGGTCATCCACCTTTTCGTTCTTTTTGTGGCAACTGTCTCAGTTCCCCCTTAGCTTCTGCAATAGGATGAATTGATCAGTATTCTGTGTTCGAGCAGATGACGCACTCTGAGTGGCCATCTCTTAATTCTTCAATTGTCTTAATTTTACTTGGAGAGTGTATTGAAAACAATTTCAGCATTCTATCAAGTGGTTTTCTATCAACCGTAAATCTTGTAAATTTTCATGTAATATTTCCTCAAGCGAAACGTATCCTAACGTATCTACTATTCATCTTCATATCAGTTAGTCTTCTGTTAAGCAGTCCAAATAAGTTCTCTTTGTTCTCTGTAACAGAAGGATTTGCTCAAACTTTTTCCTTTGAACGAGGCCTTCTTCTAATTAGACAACTGTCTAAATTTTACAGGGAGAATGTTTTGACAACTCTTCCACTTCGAGGACAGCCTTTTATCGAGTGGTTACCCTTGTTCTCCTGACAGCCATAAATCTCAAAACGTTCTGTGTAATATTTCCTTAAGAGAACTAAGATTATAACCTCCTACAGTATCTAACATTCATCTCCTTTCGAGCTAGAATATTGGATGCTGTTTGACTAGTCCCGAAAGATATATTCAAACTCTCACCAATCAAACCCGTTATTTTCATGCGTGAAGTGAACCTGTCTGCACAAATGAATCAAAATAGGGTCGTGTTGCTTAGTGCCCATTCTACTCTTCAGCGGCGTCTCTATGAATGCCGTTCAAAGCTGCCGTTTACGAGGACTGATCTTGTGGATATCTACATATGTTTTGCTCGTATATACGAAGATCCTTCCTGGCATACCTCGGGGGAGTATCCAACTGTGTGATGTTAAAGTTGGGATGACTCTTCCGATGACATCCCAGGAGGAACTGTTTAGTCAACATGACATTGTGTTCCTTGACTGGGAGGACCTTCGTTTCCTCGTGCTAAGATTCATCTCCTTATCTCAGATAACAGGGATAGTGCTTTCACCTTGATGACAGCATTTTATCGAATGGTTTCCTCTGGTTTTCTGGCAGACGCAAATCTGAAAACTTTCTGTGTAATATTTCCTTAAGAAGGCAGAGATGATATCATCCTACAGTATCTAACATTCATCTCCTTAGATCAGATTGCCTTCTGTCGAGTAATCCCAATAAGTTCCCTTTGGCCTCAGTAAACGGAGGAATATCTGAGTCTTGTTTTTGCACAGATATCACAATGTTTGTGGCCTTCTCTTCCTTTATTTGGCATCAGTATTACGGGGAGAGTGCTTCGACAACTCTTCCATCTTGACGACAACCTTCTACCGATTGTTCCCCTTGGTTTCCTGACAACTCTAAATTTCATATTTTCTTAATATAAATAATATCCTACTACAGTATCTCCAAATCATCTCTTTAGTTCAACAGCTCCCCTTATATTTATCAAAATTAATTACAATAAAAAATCGCAATAAATATGTTTTTTATTACAATACGCTAACCAAAATTTTGTCAACCACAAATGGGTAAGAAATTTGTACAAACCACCCACATGACAATAACTACATATACATAAGTTCCTTTATTGTAACACGTATATTTACTTTTTAAGTTTTGCAAAGTTTATTGCACTTATCTGTATACAATAAAATAAAAAATTAAAAAAAAAAATAAAACAATAATTTTGTTGAATATTTATTTTGCAAACAAAATATACAAAGCAAAGAAGAGAAGAAGAGTAGGCGCGCACATACACAAGCTATAAGCCCAAAAAATACAAACAAAAATAACAACAAAATCTGAAACTGAAATCCACAAAAGAAAAGAAACAATAACGTATAAAAAATATTTAAAAACAAAAAAAAACTCTTTCAGTTTCTCTTTCATCTAGGCTAGGTAGATAGTTTTTGTTTAAGAAATTACATATATTTTTCTTTAAGAAAATATTAAGGGTACTAAATTTTTATAAAATCTACTTGTTAGCAATAAAACAAAATTGTTCAAATAAAAGACTAGATCAATACACTCAATAATGCTATAATATAGGTTTTTTGTTCTATTACAACTTTGCAGTACATTTTCAAAATTCCTTTGAAGTTTTGGATAATTTGTAAATGTAATATTGATAAGGAGGTATATAAACCTCTACTAGCCATTTAATAAGTTCCCTTATAGTATACAAAATATAACAATTTTATTTATTTATTTAATGATTTAAAAATAAATTGCCCGTGACACAATAACAAACCAAAACCGACCAACAGTTTTTAAAACGTCATCATATTCATTATCACCATCTTTTTTTCAAATTCATATTTTTAAAAATGTGTTTCGCAAAAAAAAATCCCCAAAACATTTTAGTTTTGTACCCAGTGGTTGGTTGCTTTCAGAATTTTGGCAAACATATTTTTGGTCTTAAAATTAATTATATGAATTTATTTCCCTGTTTGTTTTGTTTCATCGTTTAAGCAATTAATTTATCTGTGTTTTTTAATAACTTTTTTTATAATGATTAAGTACAAAGTATAAATATGTTTGTTTCTTTTTTCAAACCACCTCATGTTCAATATATACTAAATGACCTTAAATTTTATAGTATTTTTTTATTTTTTAAAAAACCACCTTTTGCAATTGACATGTTAGTTTGCATATATGTATTTAGATTAATGTTTTTATTGTTGTTTAATACATATATACATATATAGCAATTGGCCCACCTAGGCATTTTTTAATGAGGGAATAGAAGGGTATAATTAGTGCATTTTGAATTTATCACGTTAGCGTCTATAGAAATTAAGGTGTGTTGAAATTTCTAGTTAAAACTGTTTCTAATTAAATGAAAATGAATGATTTATTTCGAGATAGGAATATATAAAAATAGATATTGATTTATAGGATTTTAAAAAGTAAAGATATGATTAATGCTAATTAAGTAGTCAAATCCTTAAATATATAAATCAATAGTTCAGTTTTGATAGTTTTAGTTAGAATGTTGGATTCTTGTACTTTAATTTATTCTCTGGTATAGAGTTGAGATTCTAATATACTTCTAAAGAGTTTTTAGAAACCATTTATAAAAATTCTCAACTAAAACTCAAATTTGGTGTCAATTTTCACAATTTCAAACAAAAAAGATCTAGAACCAGTTCCAACAAGTAAGAGTGTTATATTCGGCTATGCCGAATCTTATATACCCACCATCAAACCTCGTTTGACTCGAATGAAACTTACTTATGTCGAATTTCATCTATATACTCGTATATTTAGGCCAGTTATAAGCGTTAAAGTAATTTTCTGAAGGAGACCATATATAGGGGGGTAGGGTCAATTATGGGTCGATCCTCATAAAATTTGGTAGATAGAATTTGGTTCGTATTAAATTTATTTGTGTCGAATTTCATCGCTACACTCGTATTTTTAAACCATTAATGAGCGTTGCAGTCATTTTCTGAAGGGGACCTTATATGGGGGGTAGGGTCAATCATGGACCGATCCTCATAAAATTTTTTAGATAGATTTTGACTCGTATGAAACTTACTTATGTCGAATTTCATCTATATACTAGTATTTTTAAGCCAGTAATGAGCGTTAAAGTCATTTTCTGAAGGGGACCTTATATGGGGGGTAGGGTCAATTATGGACCGATCCTCATAAAATTTCACATATTGATTTTGGATCACAAGAAACTTACTTATGTCGAATTTCATCGCTATATTCGTATTTTTAAACAAGTTATGGCTGTTAAAGCTGCTTTTCGAGGGGCCACTTGTATGGGGGCTATCCGAAAACGTGGACCGATATTGCCCATTTTCAATACCAAACAAACCTTACCTATAAGAAATATTTATGTGAAATTTCAACCCTCTAGCTCTTTCCACTCGGACTCTATCGTGCTTTCAACAGACAGACAGACAGACAGACGGACGGACGGACAGACAGACAGACATGGCTAGATCGTCTTAGAATTTAATGAGGACCCAGAATATATATACTTTTGTGGGTCCATGACCAATATTTCTATGTGTTACAAAAGGAATGACAAAATCAATATACCCCCCATCTTTTTTGATGGTGGGTATAAAAAAAGTAATCCTAAAGAATTCTTTGAAATCGTATTGAAAATGAAAATTTCCAATAAACTCGAAACCGATTCAAAGTAATAATATAGACTATATAAATATCCCATATAATGAGTTTCGAAGCTGATAATTTCGAAATAGACTTCAACGACAAAGCAGAACTGTTACCACGACAATAGCTTCTTCGCACCGGAACGACTCGGAGTCAAAGGAACAAAGGCCAAAGATTGACAAATCAGTAACACCGATATTACATGGACCTTCGTATATATAAGAGAAACATACGCGGTTTTGTTCAGGATCCATTAGATCCGACCATTTATACGGCAGCTTTGAACGACATTCCGCTGTCATAGGTTGAGCGTCCAGAGCAGACACAGAAGAAAACTTGCCGTATAAAACAAGAGTGAGTATGTAAGTCAAGTGGTAGAACTAATACAAAATAAAATTATTCAACTTCTCAAAACTGGTTGCAATCTTATCAACTTCAAACAGTAAATGTGTGAAATAGCCTTCTGAAATAGCCCCCTTTATCTTAATAAAAAAAAGACATCCTTAGACATCCTTCATTCAGTTCATATGTGACACTAGTTTCCCGAAATCCACCTTCAATTGTGTCAACAACATTATTACATGCTCTCAAATAATACCATGAGCGTTTGACTAATTCAGGACGGAGACAATTCTAATATTTACAACAACTTTCTAGCAGCACCCGGTTTATAAAGGGAGCAGCAACAAAAACAAAAAAACAGCACGTATATAGGTATAATGCACTTTTGAGTAGCAGTGTGTTTTTCACACACAAACACACATCTCACACTTCACAAAAACAACAACAACAACATAATCATCATCATCATGAAGTCGTACGATATAAACGAATACAACAATAAAAGACAAAATAAGATAAAATACAACAACAAAAATAAAATACATATTGGCAACAAGAAAAACAAGAATTCTAACCTTTAAAACAAACCAACAAAAAAAAAACAAGACTACAAATATGGAAACCATCATCATCATCATCATAACATTCTTGTATGAGAAAACTCCTTTAAGGAAAAACTTACCGGTCTCATTATTGTCTTTATTTACGTCATTGCCGCAGTCAACGGCCAAAGACGTTGTGGAATTTGTTGAGTTGGCTCCGTTGGTCGACGACGATGATGATGCTGCTGTTGCACCACCCTTAACGGGTATATAGAGACCGTAATAAGGCATTTTCTTTGTCGGAGGTTCGATTTCTATTCTAGTTGTTTATTGCATTAATTTGTGAAAATATTTGTCAATAGTTTTGTTGCAAAAAGGAATGCAAGCCAGTGTAAAATTTTGAAATTCCCAGGCTGTGGCTATTTTAGTTTCTGTATCACCGCACAACTCTATTGAAACGAAAAATAAAACACCAACAATACAATGTTAAATTATTTTTTCTTCTCACATTAACACAGTTTTCTTTTTTTTATTTGTTTGAAATTTTATGTTTTCTTCTTTCACTGTGACTTATAATTTCTTTGAAGTATTTTAACTTGTTTTCTTTTTTACTTTTGTTTTAAATATTTATTTTTTAATATTATCTTGTTTATTTGTTTTTAGCATCAATTTTGTTTGAATTTTTTACTTCATATAAATAATCCTCTTCACAAACTTGTGTTTATTGAATAAAAATTAGCTGTGGTTCAAAGAACTGCGCCGACAAACATTTACGACGGCGGTGACTATCACTAAAAATTTCGTCGTTTGTAATCCGGCAAAGTTTTCAGTATGATGTTATTAAATTATCAATGTTATTCAAAATAAATTGAATAACCTAAAAATAGAAGTTGACAATAGTCTTCAAATGATGGACTTAAATGTTTTCTTGTGTAAAATTTAATAAATTTAGCAAATCATACAAGATATAATTGGAAAAATTTTCGCTTTCAATTTTATTCGACGGCTAGTCTTAGTCGGCTTTAGGCAAAATCAGCGCAGATCTTTGCTGTAGGTTATTATTTTTGCGTTTTTTAGTATTTTTTTTAATTTTGTTTTAAGCTTTATTTTCTTTGTGCGCTTTTTTGCAATCAGCAAAAACACAATGCCGACGAGAAATGCATTAAAGGCGTTTAAAGCAGGGACCCAAAATAATTATTATTTAGGTTCGAAGACTAAAAAATCATGAAATAATCATAAAAATAAAATGTATAATTATAAAGTTCAATTATAAAATTTTGTTTTATTTAAAGAATATTATTTCTGTTTTTTAGATTTTTGCACACAACAGATTTTTTTTGGAAATCATTCGTTTAAAATAAAAAACTGATAACAGTTTAAAGATGGCGCGAATATATTCTAGCAGCAGATTTCTTTTCGCTGTCGACAGAAATGTCTTCAATAGCACTTCCAATTTAAAATAGTGGTATTTCATTATATGTAGTAAATTTGTTAAGTACATATTTCCATTTGAGCTCAGTTATAATTGTATAACAAGAAATAAAATAAATACACATGTTTGATGTACTGGTTTTTTACAGTTTGTCGAGCAATCATTTTTTATGGTTGACGCTGCCGACGTTTCAAACAAAGCATGTTTGACGTTGTAGCAGCGCGTAAATTCGAAATGCGGCAAGTTGGCAACTCTACATTATGTATTCATTCGAAAATAACAACACAAAATAAATAAACAAAGAATTAAAAATATGGCGAAGTTATTTTATTTTTGTAAAAAGTGCAATACGAGTCAATTGCAACTTGCTACCGCGGCATATCACATACGCTTTAAAATAAAACCACAAGAATAAAAATATTATTTTTTTGTTAAATCAATTCTATAGCACGCCAAATTAATGGAGAACCAAGAATTATTACAATGTCCTTATGAAAAGAATCATAGCATTTTAAAACATCGCATGCAGGTTCACTTAACCAAGTGCCGTCGTAATCATGTAAATGTACCTAAAGTAACGTGTCCCTTTAATGTTACACATGTGCTCAATAAGCCCGAATTAGAGGTAAGTTTTCTTTACATGTAACAAAAAATGAGATTGAAAATTATCTCTCTTCCTAGTTCCATGTTATGATCTGTGCGGAGCGAAAAACTTTTGAAAATTTTCGTAATGTTGAAGAACCCATAACTAAACCTACAATACCGCCACCCATGCCTGTTTATGAAAGTGAAGAAAATTGGGATAACGACGATGCACCCACATACAATCCTCAAGAGTATGTGGCAAAAGCAACAGTACTGCGTAATTTACAAGGTGCTACACCTTCGGAACGCAAGAAATTTAGACAACAGGAACGTTTACGTTACTTGGGTATAGATGATTGATTAGTTTTTAAGTATAAATATTATACAAAGTTTTAATTTTGTACGTTTTAATTTGTATTGTAATTATTGTGAAAATATTTTAAATCATTGATATTTTTTACACAAATTCTTTAAAATTTATTTTTTATAATCTCATATTTTTTGTATTCCAAATGTTTTTAAAACTTGACAAACTAATTAAGTGATATTGTATCAAAGATATTTGTATAAATAAAGTGGGAATATTAAAAAATGCATCAAATCTTGAATTTTCTTTATATCTCGTAATATACTATTTTTATAGAAAATTTTTTAAAAAGTTCTCTACAAAGTTTTCTAAAAATTTTTATAGAACATATTCAAAAATTCTGTTTTTACAGAAAATGTTCAAAAATTCTGCTTTTATTGAAAAATTTTTAAAAATTCTTTAATAAAACATTTTTCTTAATTTTTTTTTAATAAAATATTTCAGAAAATGAAATTTAAAAATTTATGATTTGGTTTTTATTATTATTATTTTCTTAATAATTTATTAACTTTAGAATAAAAAAATATAATGAAAAAACTTATAAATCCTGAAAAAATTTTAAAAACCCGTATTTTTTACTTAGGTCCTGTCTGTGGAGTTTTTGTAGTTAAATACGAACGTGGCGCTGGATAAGAAATCATAGGCGGAGGAGGTACTTGCGGCATAGTAGGATTTGTTACTGTATTACGATCATAGTAAGCCTGAGAGTTATTTTGATCACTATAGTAAGGATCACGGCCACTATTAAAAGCATTATTGGTTGGACCACCACCAACGTTGTAGCGGTTCGCTCCCCAACCAGAATTATTTGGAAATGAATTTCCAGCACCTACTGATTTTGGAGGTGAGCGTCGTGAACGTGGTGGTGATTGATCTTTGTGTGATCTTCTGAAACCCAAAGGAGAACGTGAACGCTCTCTAGAGAATTTATTTTTTGGTGAACGTGATCGCCCTTTAGCATATGACGATGATGATGCTGAAGGTGAAGACGAACGTTTACGTCCTGCATTTCCTCTCTCAGTTTTCCAATTACATGTTTTTGGGCTAAGACCTTTAGCGCCTTCCTTACTATCATCGTTTTTGGTATCTTCATCGGAGCTCTCATCCCCATCACCCAAACGTTTACGTTCCTTTTTAATAAACAATTTACGTTCCGATGGATTGGCACCATCTGGTTTCCTAATTATTTTTGCCGTTTCCAAATATAATTTAGGATTATAATCATTAACATCCGTGTCATCCCAATCCTCATCGCACTCGATGGGTGAATGCTTGGGTCCCTCCTCTTCTTTCGGTTCAGGAGCATCATATTTATATTGGGTTATCAGTTTACGATCTGGACAGTTAGTGGCGTGATGCTAAATAAATTAGAGACAAATAATTAGTTTTAAAATAAAAATAAAGTAGGTATAATTTCGTGTTCGGTTTGTTTAAAAGAAATAAACTACCGTAAATTCCGGTTCTGGTATTAAATGTGTTATATTAAAGGGACATTTTCGTAATTCCACATCGGGATAACTAAGGCGACATTTCAGTAGATGAGATTGCAAGCGTTTCCTCAACATGCGATGCGTCTTGTTGTAGGGACACTCGACCATATCATCATCACTGAGAAACATCGTAGTTTTTTTTTTTTATTTATTTGAGAAATTAAAGTAATAAAAGTTTATTGAGAGCAATAAGTGTTTTTGTTTTTTGCTATTAGCTTTTTTCTTTTTATTATTTTTTGTTATTATTAAGTATTTGCTTCCTTTTAGAATTAAAATGCAATTTTTTCGTTTTTGCAATGCGTTCTTTTTTTATTAAATTCTTTTCTACACTGACATTCACTGCGAAGTGGTTACATCTACAGTTGCCATATTTATCAATTGGTAAACATAGACAAAGAGCGTTGCCATTATAGCGTGTTGTAGAAAAGATAGAAAATTTTTACTTTTAAGCGCCTTGGCAACAAATCAAATTGGTTGACTCAAATGGTAAGTTTTTTGATTGGGTTAGTAAAAAAAACTCACACCGAATATATACATGTGAGTTTTTTCACTGACACAATTAAAAAACTTACCTTTTGAGTCAACAAATTTGATGTGTGGCCATGTCGCTTTACATACTTAGGTGGGGGTACAAGTTTTCAGAAATTCCTTGCAAAAATTATTGAAATACATAATCCATTCGGATAATCCCAAATCTGCACACCTGTAAACATTATTAGAGTAATCCGATTAGTACTTCTATGTAATACAGTTATGAATTTTTGATTATTTTTTTTGATAACATGGTTCATAGCATGCATTACATAGGATCATGTACTCCCATAATTTTAGAAAGGGAGTAGTTTTGGGATTAATCTGATGCAATGCCTAGATGCATTACGTGGTACTCACCTAGGACATCACAATGTATAATGGAGTATGTTTTTTCATATATTTGAATTTGTTTTGGAAGAAATTTTAACTTCTTACAGATAATATCTGAAATTACATATTTTTGAATTTGAAGACAATTATAATCATGATACAACCATTACCCATTATAGTTATATTATGAGTATAATAAAAAACATTTAAAATATTTGTTTATATTGTTTATTTAAGAAAAATGAAATCATTTCATTAAAATTTAAATTAACTCAAAGAATCCTTAAAATTGAACACAGATTTCTAAAACTAATATTAATTCAAGTATGCATTTATAAAACAAAAATATTTTTGTGGATGCCCAGCATTTGCAATTCATTTCATCAAAGATTGCAAACGTTTACGTTCGGCCAACCGAAAAGCCTTACGTTCCGATGGAGTCATACCCACAGGCAAACGTAGTACCTCCGCTTTCTCTATATATTCATTAGGATTATAGCTGGGATGTTCGGGTAAATCATCCCAAGATTCTGAAGACTCAATATATTCACCACCCTTAATATTGTTAGTAGTGGCTACCGTATTATAGGTATTATTAAACAGAGAAGTGGCATTACCCGCAGCAGTACTTCCACAGAATGTAAGATTAATGGTTGAACTCAATCCCACGATCGGAGCATCTTGATGGCGAAAATTTTCAAAATTTTGGCGATCCGGACAGGTTGAAACATGCCACTGCAAAATGTTTATTTGATTAATTTAAAAAAAAAATTAACTTAAAACCTACCTCCAATTCCACTTTATTAACACGATGTGTTACATTGAATGGACAAACAACCATAGGTGCGTTGGGATGAGATCGACGGCAGCGTATCAAATGCACTTGAAAACGTTTGCGCAATATTAAATGGGATTCGTTGTAGGGACAAACCAATAAATCGGTTTCCGAACCAATAGCACTTGCAGGTTTTGCCATTACGATAAAGTGGATAATAATTTCCTGAATATATATTTTTATTTAATATATATTTTTTTAAGAAATTTACAAGAACTGTGGAATTCTTTTCGGGCTAAAAAAAAATAATTGCAAAAACTAACTGTTAATTCAAAAATCTAAGCTGATAAAAGTTTGCAACGCCGAGAAATTTAAAAATAAACAAAGGCGGCAATAAGTCGTAACGCCGTTTTTAAAAAGAACAGTGGGGGAATTAAAATACAAATAAATAAAATGGAGAATTGTTATTATTTCCTCCAAAAATTATGCTTTTGTAGAAAATACCTATACGAAATTAACATTCTCTCTAATATTACAAAAATTTTTAAGAAAAATTGCGAAAAATTTTATGAAAAAAAAATTAAAAAATGTTTTTGGGAAATTCAGATAATTTTTCTAGTTATAGCTAATTTTTTAAAAGTTTTTCTAGTTATAGCAAATTTTTTAAAAATTTCGTGTCTGGGAAAACTTTTTGAAAAATTGCCTCTGTAGAAAAAAATTATTGAAGTTTTTAGAAAATTTTTAAAAATTCTCTTTTTTGAAAATTTATATTTTTTGCAGAAAACTTCTCTCTTTTTGTAGAAAATTTATCATTTTTATATATATATAATACTTAAAGTTTTTTTGTACATTTTTAAAAAAAAATTTCTCTTTTTTTAAAGAAAATTTACAAAAAATTATAATTTTTATATAAAATTTTCGAAAAATTCCCGTTTTATAGAAAACTTTTGAAAAATTAATATTTACTAAATATTCCTATTTTTACTTTGAATTATGGTGCAAATTAAGTTGTATTCCTTTGGTCATTGATATTAAACAATTTATTTTGATTTGCAACCCTTTACATTTTTTTAATATTTAATATTACCCAGCAATATTTATTTTGGTTTACAAATTTTGGAAATAATCTTTGAAACAATAAAATTTAATAATTAACATCTCATATTTCTATTATAAACTTATTCTTCTATTTTACTGTATTTTTTAATTCATCCAATTCCATAAAATTCTACTTTTTAGCAATAATTTCAAAAATAACTAAAATTTTATTAAATAAAACATATCAGCTCCCTCTATATGTCAATTGTTGTGCGCAAATTCCCATTAAGTTAGCGGCAGTTGATTTACTTCAAATGTCAGTTGTCAAAATCAACCATGTGAAGTTGGCTGCAATTCGAGCTGTCATTTTTTCTCTCTTTCTTTTGCGGTCTTTCGATCCAAGATGGTAGGAATTTTTTTTAACTTTAGTGAAATTTTTTAAATCTTTAAATTTCTAAACCATCACAAATAAAAATAATGAAAATAATACGAAAAACAAAAAATTACAAGCGAAATTTTACGAAAATGAAAGTGTTTTTAAAATAACCAACGAAATGTGTTAATAAATGTACGAGAAAAATTTTAGTGTTTACACATAGCAAGTGATAATAAAAAATGAAGTGTTGGTTTAAAAACGAAAAAGATTTAAAAATTAAAAGAAATATAAAAATGTGAGAAAATAAAATATTAATCTATCGTTTTTATCAAATTTCCACAGACGAAAGGTACATCCAGCTTTGGTAAACGCCATAATAAGACGCACACTTTGTGCCGTCGTTGCGGTCGTTCTTCCTACCACATCCAAAAGTCCACCTGCGCTCAATGTGGCTACCCAGCAGCTAAATTGCGTTCCTGTAAGTATTTTGTTCCACATAGAAATGTAAACAACAAAACCTAACCTCATTTTTAATTAATGCTTTTTGGTTGCCAACAAAGAAATAATTATAAACAAGATGTCTGTGTTTTTGAGGTCCATAGACTTTTTAGCCATAGCTATGTGACCCAAGCACGCAGATAGAAAAACGCCTAAAGTTTACAACTCATTGGTTATTTGGTCATAATATGCTTTGAAACCATTTTGTATGATTTTAGTACATTTACTTTATACTCTTCAAATATTTCTTCCGTCTTTTGTTTTGATGAAGTTAATAATTTGGTTTTTTTTATATTTTTTTTTCTAGACAACTGGTCCATCAAGGCCAAGAGGAGGAAGACCACTGGTACCGGCCGCATGCGTCACTTGAAGGTTGTCAGACGCCGTTTCCGTAATGGTTTCCGCGAAGGCACCCAAGCTAAGCCCAAGAAGACCACCCAAGCTAAATAGATGCCGTGTATCTATAGTTAATTAGTGCAGGAGTTTGTCCCTCAAGGGTATTTAGGAATGCCTTTGTCACTTTTTTGTTTATGACCACACACACTTATTTTTGTATGTTTTTTGATGTTTGAAAAGTTTGAAATAAACAAAAACAAAACACAAGATTGTAATAAAAAAATTGCAAAGGTATATGAGCTAAAGGAGTTTCATTTTTTCATGGATATAGAGTAAAACGGGTTAGAATTTATGAATGTTTGGAATTGTAGAATTCTTTTGTAAATTCTTTTTAAATTGAAAACAATTTGGAAATATAATATTTCAATTTATTTACACAAAATTAAACAAAATGTTTATTCAGTAAAGATTTTGATTAAAATATTGGATAAAAACTTTAAAACGATTTTAAATTTTTTCAAAAAAAAAAAAAAAACCGAGAACTTGTTTTACTATTCTTCCAATTTAGCCCAAGGCCCTAGGTTATATTCAACGTGAAGACACTGCATGGACGGAGTCTAGCTCTCAGATACTCTGCTTGCTTAAGGAAACTCTGACGTAGATGATAGAAATTTAGTACAGGAGGTCCAAAGACCTGGGGATTCTAGTCAGTTATTTTAGCTGATATTTTCATGCGACATCTAGAGGTTAGGTTAATCATTATTCCTAAAGGCATGCCTCGCGAAACCTAGGGATTTTAGGCAATATTGATAACCGTCTTCTTAGCAATGCTCAACATGCCTACCTTAAGGGTAAGTCGGTCGAGTGTGCGCTATATGCGCTACGTGTTATTATTGGTTAAACTTTAGTGTCAGAGTCTTTGAATCTAAAGGTAGGAAGATAGTTTCTCCAAATCAGTAAAGTCATGCAGGCGGCGTTAAGTGATCTATTAATGTGGCTAATAGTAATGGGTTAGGTGTGAATCTATTTAGTCCAAGGATAAGAAAAAAACTATATACTATAGAAAATGCTAGAGAATAGCCTAGTCTATAGAATACCCTATTTGGCAAAATTGATGCACTTTTAAAGAACGAATTGTGCCACAAAATTTTTTACCAATTTGGTAACCCTGTATCAAATTCTATTACTTTTAAACTTATTTCCTCTAACCAAATATAAAAAAATTTCCTTTTCCTCTCCTTTGCACCTAAAGTAAAAACAACAAATTAAAAGCGCCTGCTCCTTAGAATTAACTTACACGCTAATTTATCTACAAAAGCTTAGTTGCCATCTTTCTCCTACTTTTTCTTACTCCTTTCTGATTGCATAAATTCTTCAGTTTCTATTCATTTATCACACGGTTCGGTCGCTTTGGTGTAGTGTCCTCGTAAATTGTATTTTATTAAAGTAAAAGTTAATTTATTTTAAATATTTGTGTTAATAAGTATAATTTAAGTGTTTCTTAATAGTTTTGTGCAAAAATGTCTGCAAAATATTCATTAAAATTGTATTAAAAATGGTATTAAAGTTGTAAAAAATTAAATGGCGATTGTTAATCGTTTTCTTTTTTATTTTTGTGCGGTTATACGTTCGTTACTTCGTTAGATGTAAGATAAACGGTTAAAGCGGGTTAAAAAAAATAAATAAAAAGGAGAAAAGTGAAGTGATGGACTAAAAGGAGAAATTACGGTTGGTGAGTGGGAATTTTTTAAAAAAATTTATGTAAATAAGAATAAGGAGAAAATTAATACTCAGCTAAAAAGGGGAAATTAAATGTAGGCAGACTTGTATTAGCACTATTGTTTATGTTTGCGATGAGAAATGAAAATAAATAAAATTTATTAGAAAACCATTCTGTCAGGGTGTTATTGGATTTTTTAAATTAAAAGTCATTGAACATCTTAAAAGTAATTATAAGAAATTATTTACCATTTACATACATATGTATGTATATAATAACATCGTTAAAATTTTAGACTAGACTATAGACTAGACTATAGACTAGACTATAGACTAGACTATAGACTATAGACTAGACTAGACTATAGACTAGACTATAGACTAGACTATAGACTAGACTATAGACTAGACTATAGACTAGACTATAGACTAGACTATAGACTAGACTATAGACTAGACTATAGACTAGACTATAGACTAGACTATAGACTAGACTATAGACTAGACTATAGACTAGACTATAGACTAGACTATAGACTAGACTATAGACTAGACTATAGACTAGACTATAGACTAGACTATAGACTAGACTAGACTATAGACTAGACTATAGACTAGACTACAGACTAGACTATAGACTAGACTATAGACTAGACTATAGACTAGACTATAGACTAGACTATAGACTAGACTATAGACTAGACTATAGACTAGACTACAGACTAGACTATAGACTAGACTATAGACTAGACTATAGACTAGACTATAGACTAGACTATAGACTAGACTATAGACTAGACTATAGACTAGACTATAGACTAGACTATAGACTAGACTATAGACTAGACTATAAACTAGACTATAGACTAGACTATAGACTAGACTATATACTAGACTATAGACTGGACTATAGACTAGACTATAGACTAGACTATAAACAAGACTATAGACTAGACTATAGACTAGACTATAGACTAGACTATAGACTAGACTATAGACTAGACTATAGACTAGACTATAGACTAGACTATAGACTAGACTGTGGACTGGACTATAGACTGGACTATAGACTGGACTATAGACTGGACTATAGACTGGACTATAGACTGGACTATAGACTGGACTATAGACTGGACTATAGACTGCACTATAGACTAGACTATAGACTAGACTATAGACTAGACTATAGACTAGACTATAGACTAGACTATAGACTAGACTATAGACTAGACTATAGACTAGACTATAGACTAGACTATAGACTAGACTATAGACTAGACTATAGACTAGACTATAGACTAGACTATAGACTAGACTATAGACTAGACTATAGACTAGACTATAGACTAGACTATAGACTGACTATAGACTGGACTATAGACTGGACTATAGACTGGACTATAGACTGGACTATAGACTGGACTATAGACTGGACTATAGACTGGACTATAGACTGGACTATAGACTGGACTATAGACTGGACTATAGACTGGACTATAGACTGGACTATAGACTGGACTATAGACTGGACTATAGATTGGACTATAGACTGGACTATAGACTGGACTATAGACTGGGCTATAGACTGGACTATAGACTGGACTATAGACTGGACTATAGACTGGACTATAGACTGGACTATAGACTGGACTATAGACTGGACTATAGACTGGACTATAGACTGGACTATAGACTGGACTATAGACTGGACTATAGACTGGACTATAGACTGGACTATAGACTGAACTATAGACTAGACTATTTTATCTATAAAGATTTGCAAAAATTATAAAAAATATTGTGTGTACATAAGAATTTCTTTAGTATTATCTATGAAGTTTTATTTTTAAATTAAATAACATTTCTCCTTCTTTTATTTTTTTAATAATGAATTCAATAAGTTTTTCTTAATATTTTTATTTTCAAAGTTTTAATTTCCAATCGGAGCATTCTCATGTTTTAATACCATTTACTCTCACTAAATTTCAATGTAGAAAATTATATTATTTTTAAGCTTATATCCTCTGACTAAATATAACAAAGTTTTCATTCTCTCCTTTACACAAAAAAAAAAAACAACAAAATTAAAGCGCCTCACAGTGGTATAGGAAAAAAAAAAGAGGGAAATAATTCGGTAACTTCTAAACGGTTAATCCGATTTTAATGAAATTTGGTATGCACAAAGAGGAGGTGTTGTCGAGTTTAGGTTTTGAATTTGGACCTTATAGGCCAACCAGGGGCCCGGCGGGGGGTCCTCAAATTAGGACACCTCGGCTATGTTAAATTTTTAAAACGATCCTATTTCTTCATTTGAGTTCCGATTTAAAAAAAATTTCGTATATAGAATCTCCTCATCGAGTACTATAAAAAATGTCGTCGTAGCAGTAAATTATCTCTTATAGTTTAGGAGATATTCGCATTTGAATATTAAAATTTTAAAATTTTTACCGTCCTTACTTTAGTTTTTTTAATAATAGCAGGTCCAAATATTTCCGATTTTCGCCATTTTTTTTTATTTGCTTAACAACAAGTTTATATACCAAGCAGTGAAAGAATTATGTAAAAATCATGACTGAGTCCAAAGTTATAGGCATTTAAATTTAAAAAATTAAAAAAAGGCGATTTTTTGTCATTTTTTTGGGAAAAAAGTATCTTTTTCTTTTTAAGTTATCTAAAAAGTTTCTAAGAAGATGTATATAGAATTTATACTTTTTGGAAAGCTGACTTTACATAAAATACGATAAATGAAACAAAACCTAAAAATTTTTGATACCGAGGGGACCAGGTCCATCCAAAAAAACCCTATTTTTTATGGAAAATTAAATTTTGAGCAAAAATTCTCAAATCGCATAGTCGATATCAAATTATAGTGACCTGTTTTATATGACCCAATAAGTTCTTAATCATTTTGTAACGGGTTTCGATAACCCCGCCCCTGGTATGGATATAATAGGCAAAAAACCAAAAAATCCCATTTTTGGGATTTTTTAAAACTTTTTTGGGAATTCCGGGATTTCTAATAAGAAAATTCGAAATTTTTATTTAATTTTGGATTTTGAGTAAAAAAATCTACCTAACTGTAAAATTTCATCAAAAAATATTCATAAATAAAATTTTTATTGCAATTTGAAAAATTTGTATCTTCGCAAAAACTGAATAAAAAACATTTTTTAATTTTTTTTAAAAAAAGTATTCCGCGAATTTTTTAATTTTCAAAAATTATATACAGTTTTGAAAAATAGACAAAATTACCTTTCCATTGATATATAACATGCCTACCTAATGTTTTTTAAGTGACAAATTAATTAGGGAAAACTCAACATCTTTTAGAAAATTTACCTAGCACTATTATTTTCATCCATATATGTAACAAATTTAAGAGTTAACCTTATGGATGAAAATAATAGTGCTAGGCAAATTTTCTAAAAGATGTTGAGTTTTCCCTAATTAATTTGTCACTTAAAAAACATTAGGTAGGCATGTTATATATCAATGGAAAGGTAATTTTGTCTATTTTTCAAAACTGTATATAATTTTTGAAAATTAAAAAATTCGCGGAATACTTTTTTTAAAAAAAATTAAAAAATGTTTTTTATTCAGTTTTTGCGAAGATACAAATTTTTCTAATTGCAATAAAAATTTTATTTATGAATATTTTTTGATGAAATTTTACAGTTAGGTAGATTTTTTTACTTAAAATCCAAAATTAAATAAAAATTTCGAATTTTCTTATTAGAAATCCCGGAATTCCCAAAAAAGTTTTAAAAAATCCCAAAAATGGGATTTTTTGGTTTTTTGCCTATTATATCCATACCAGGGGCGGGGTTATCGAAACCCGTTACAAAATGATTAAGAACTTATTGGGTCATATAAAACAGGTCACTATAATTTGATATCGACTATGCGATTTGAGAATTTTTGCTCAAAATTTAATTTTCCATAAAAAATAGGGTTTTTTTGGATGGACCTGGTGCTCGATGAGGAGATTCTATATACGAAATTTTTTTTAAATCGGAACTCAAATGAAGAAATAGGATCGTTTTAAAAATTTAACATAGCCGAGGTGTCCTAATTTGATGACCCCCCGCCGGGCCCCTGGTTGGCCTATAAGGTCCAAATTCAAAACCTAAACTCGACAACACCTCCTCTTTGTGCACACCAAATTTCATTAAAATCGGATTAACCGTTTAGAAGTTACCGAATTATTTCCCTCTTTTTTTTTTCCTATACCACTGTGCGCCTGCTCTTCAGAATTAAATTTTTCTTTTGACACGCTAATTCGTCTACGAAAGCTTAGTTGTCATATTTCTCCTATACACTTTTTCTCACTCCTTTTTGTTTTCATAAATACTTCAGTTGCTATTCATTTCTCACACGGTTCGGTCGTTTTGGTGTATTGTCCTCGTAAATTATATTTTATTAAAGAAAAAGTTAATTTATTTTAAATATTTGTGTTAATAAATATAATTTAAGTGTTTCTGAATAGTTTTGTGCAAAAATATCTGCAAAATGTTCACTAAAAGTGTATTAAAAATGTAATTAAAGTTCTAAAAAATTAAATGGCGATTGTTAATCGTTTTCTTGTTTATCTTTTGTGCGGTTATACGTTCGTTAGTTCGTTAGATTAAGATAAACGGTTAAAGCGGTTAAAAAAAAATAAAAAAAGAGAAAAGTGAAGTGATGGGCTAAAAGGAGAAATTACGGTTGGTGAGTGGGAATTTTTTAAATAAATTGATGTAAATAAGAATAAGGAGAAAATTAATACTCAGCTAAAAAGGGTAAATTAAATGTAGGGAGACTTGTATTAGCACTATTGTTTATGTTTGCGATAAGAAGTGAAAATAAATAATATTTATTAGAAAACCATTCTGTCAGGGTGTTATTGGATTTTTTAAATTAAAAGTCATTGAACATCTTAAAAGTAATTATAAGAACTTATTTACCATTTACATACATATGTATGTATAATAACATCGTTAAAATTTTAGACTAGACTATAGACTAAACTATAGACTTGACTATAGACTAGACTATAGACTAGACTATAGACTAGACTATAGACTAGACTATAGACTAGACTATAGACTAGACTATAGACTAGACTATAGACTAGACTATAGACTAGACTATAGACTAGACTATAGACTAGACTATAGACTAGACTATAGACTAGACTATAGACTAGACTATAGACTAGACTATAGACTAGACTATAGACTAGACTATAGACTAGACTATAGACTAGACTATAGACTAGACTATAGACTAGACTATAGACTAGACTATAGACTAGACTATAGACTAGACTATAGACTAGACTATAGACTAGACTATAGACTAGACTATAGACTAGACTATAGACTAGACTATAGACTAGACTATAGACTAGACTATAGACTAGACTATAGACTAGACTATAGACTAGACTATAGACTAGACTATAGACTAGACTATAGACTAGACTATAGACTAGACTATAGACTAGACTATAGACTAGACTATAGACTAGACTATAGACTAGACTATAGACTAGACTATAGACTAGACTATAGACTAGACTATAGACTAGACTATAGACTAGACTATAGACTAGACTATAGACTAGACTATAGACTAGACTATAGACTAGACTATAGACTAGACTAGACTATAGACTAGACTATAGACTAGACTATAGACTAGACTATAGACTAGACTATAGACTAGACTATAGACTAGACTATAGACTAGACTATAGACTAGACTATAGACTAGACTATAGACTAGACTATAGACTAGACTATAGACTAGACTATAGACTAGACTATAGACTAGACTATAGACTAGACTATAGACTAGACTATAGACTAGACTATAGACTAGACTATAGACTAGACTATAGACTAGACTATAGACTAGACTATAGACTAGACTATAGACTAGACTATAGACTAGACTATAGACTAGACTATAGACTAGACTATAGACTAGACTATAGACTAGACTATAGACTAGACTATAGACTAGACTATAGACTAGACTATAGACTAGACTATAGACTAGACTATAGACTAGACTATAGACTAGACTATAGACTAGACTATAGACTAGACTATAGACTAGACTATAGACTAGACTATAGACTAGACTATAGACTAGACTAGAAGACTAGACTATAGACTAGACTATAGACTAGACTATAGACTAGACTATAGACTGGATTATAGACTAGACTATAGACTAGACTATAGACTAGACTATAGACTAGACTATAGACTAGACTATAGACTAGACTATAGACTAGACTATAGACTAGACTATAGACTAGACTATAGACTAGACTATAGACTAGACTATAGACTAGACTATAGACTAGACTATAGACTAGACTATAGACTAGACTATAGACTAGACTAGACTAGACTATAGACTAGACTATAGACTAGACTATAGACTAGACTATAGACTAGACTATAGACTAGACTATAGACTAGACTATAGACTAGACTATAGACTAGACTATAGACTAGACTATAGACTAGACTATAGACTAGACTATAGACTAGACTATAGACTAGACTATACTAGACTAGACTAGACTATAGACTAGACTATAGACTAGACTATAGACTAGACTATAGACTAGACTATAGACTAGACTATAGACTAGACTATAGACTAGACTATAGACTAGACTATAGACTAGACTATAGACTAGACTATAGACTAGACTATAGACTAGACTATAGACTAGACTATAGACTAGACTATAGACTAGACTATAGACTAGACTATAGACTAGACTATAGACTAGACTATAGACTAGACTATAGACTAGACCAGAGACTAGACTATTTTATCTATAAAGATTTTCAAAAATTATAAAAAATATTGTGTGTACAATACAAAAGGTTTAACAAGTGTAATACTACTACTGGGCCCATATAGGGCCCAATAGTAGTATAGACTAGACTATTTTATCTATAAAGATTTTCAAAAATTATAAAAAATATTGTGTGTACATAAGAATTTCTTTAGTATTATCTATTAAGTTTTATTTTTAAATAAAATAACATTTCTCCTTCTTTTATTTATTTAATAATGAATTCAATAAGTTTTTCTTCATTTTTTTTATTTTCAAAGTTTTAATTTCCAATCGGAGCATTCTCATGTTTCAATACTATTTACTTTCACTAAATTTCAATGTAGTAAATTCTATTATATCCTCTGACTAAATATAAAAAAGTTTTCATTCTCTCCTTTACACCTAAAAAAACAGCAAAATTAAAGCGCATGCTCTTTAGAATTAACTTACCCCTATTGACACGCTAATTTGTCCACGAAAGCTTAGTTGTCATATTTCTCCTATACACTTTTTCTCACTCCTTTTTGTTTTCATAAATACTTCAGTTGCTATTCATTTCTCACACGGTTCGGTCGTTTTGGTGTATTGTCCTCGTAAATTATATTTTATTAAAGAAAAAGTTAATTTATTTTAAATATTTGTGTTAATAAATATAATTTAAGTGTTTCTGAATAGTTTTGTGCAAAAATATCTGCAAAATGTTCACTAAAAGTGTATTAAAAATGTAATTAAAGTTCTAAAAAATTAAATGGCGATTGTTAATCGTTTTCTTGTTTATCTTTTGTGCGGTTATACGTTCGTTAGTTCGTTAGATGTAAGATAAACGGTTAAAGCGGGTTAAAAAAAATAAATAAAAAGGAGAAAAGTGAAGTGATGGACTAAAAGGAGAAATTACGGTTGGTGAGTGGGAATTTTTTAAATAAATTGATGTAAATAAGAATAAGGAGAAAAACAATGCGTTTTTAGAAAGGAGAAATGAAATGTAGGGAGACTTGTTATTATTAGCACTTTTGTTTATATTTGCGATAGGAAATGAAAATAAATAAAATTTTGAGAAAATCTGATAGAATTTCACAATGTGTTATTGTGAAATTTTCTTTAAATTTAAAAGGAATTATAGAAGTTTTTTTTACCATTTTTAACTTTTTTGTAAACAAAATCATTAGGAAAAAATGTTAAAAATAATTCAAATTTTAAAATATTAAGTTGAAATTACAAAATCTTACTTTTTTAATTTACAAAAAAAAAAAAAAAATTTTTTTTCTCAAATTCATATACATATACCCCCTTAGGAAAAAAATATTTTATAAAAGGAATTTTCATAAAAATTTTATTTTATAAACCTTTTATGTAAAACAGGTTTCCTACATACATTTTTTTATTATTCTATAGAAAGTTTTGTATATAACAGGTTTTTTATAACCGATAATCTATAGAACATTTTGTGTATAACAGATTATTCTATAAAAAATTTTGTGCATAACGGATTTTTTTCTAGAAAATTTTGTTTGTAACAGATTTACTATGGAAAATACACTAAATTTTTCAGTTCTTCATTGAAAATTTTGTGTATAACGGATTTTCTATAAAAAATTTTGTGTATAACAGAATTCCTATAGAAAATTTAATGAATAACATATTTTCTATTTGGTGTATAACAGATTTTCTATAGAAATTATTTTATATAACTGGTTTTCTATAGAAAATTTTATGTATGAAAGATTTTCTTTAGATAATTTTGTGTATAACAGATTTTCTACAGAAAATTTTATGTATAACAGATTTTCTATAGAGAATTTTGTATATAACAAATTTTCTATAGAAAACTTTGTGTTTAACAGATTTTCTGTAGAAAATTTTGTGCATAACAGAATTTCTATAGAAAAATTTGTATATAAGAGATATTCCATAGAAAATTTTGTGTATAACAGAATTTCTATAGAAAATTTTGTGTATAACAGAATTTCTATAGAAAATTTTGTGTATAACAGAATTTCTATAGAAAATTTTGTGTATAACAGAATTTCTATAGAAAATTTTGTGTATAACAGAATTTCTATAGAAAATTTTGTGTATAACAGATTTTCTATAGAAAATTTTGTGTATAACAGATTTTCTATAGAAAATTTTGTGTATAACAGATTTTCTATAGAAAATTTTGTGTATAACAGATTTTCTATAGAAAATTTTGTGTATAACAGATTTTCTATAGAAAATTTTGTGTATAACAGATTTTCTGTAGAGAATTTTGTGTATAACAGATTTTCTATAGAGAATTTTGTGTATAACAGATTTTCTATAGAGAATTTTGTATATAACAAATTTTCTATAGAAAACTTTGTGTTTAACAGATTTTCTGTAGAAAATTTTGTGCATAACAGAATTTCTATAGAAAAATTTGTATATAAGAGATATTCCATAGAAAATTTTGTGTATAACAGATTTTCTTTATAAAATTTTGTGTATAACAAATTTTATATAGAAAATTTTATGAATAACAGATTTTCTATAGAAAATTTTGTGTATAACAGGTTTTTTACAGAAAATTGTATGCATAACAGATTTTCTATAGAGAATTTTGTGTATGAGACATTTTCTATAAAAAAATTGTGTATAACAGATTTTAAATAGAAAATTTTGTGTATAACAGATTTTATATAGAAATTTTTTTGTATAACAGATTTTCTGTAGAAAATTTTGGGTACAACAGATTTTCTATAGAAAATTTTGTGTATAACAGATTTTAAATAGAATATTTTGTGTATAACAGATTTAATATAGAAAATTTTTTGTGTATAACAGATTTTCTATAGAAAATTTTGTGTACAACAGATTTTATATAGAAAATTTTGTTTGTAACAGATTTTCTATAGAAAATTTTGTGTATAACAGATTTTCTATAGAGAATTTTGTGTATTGGAGATTTTCTATAAAAAATTTTGTATAACAGATTTTCTATAGAAAATTTTGTGTATAACAGATTTTAAATAGAAAATTTTGTGTATAGCAGATTTTATATAGAAATTTGTTTGTGTATAACATATTTTCTATAGAATATTTTATGAATAACAGATTTTCTAAAGAAAATTTTGTGTATAACAGAATTTCTATAGAAAAATTTGTGTATAAGAGATATTCCATAAAAAATTTTATGTATAACAGATTTTTTTAGAAAGTTTTGTGTATAACAGATTTTATATAGAAAATTTTATGAATAACAGATTGGGTATAACAGATTTTCTATAGAAAATTTTGTGTATAACAGATTTTCTATAGAAAATTTTGTGTATAACAGAAAACTTTGTGTTTAATAGATTTTCTGTAGAAAATTTTGTGCATAACAGAATTTCTATAGAAAAATTTGTATATAAGAGATATTCCAAAAAAAAACTTTTGTATAGCAGATTTTCTATAGGAAATTTTTTGTGTTTAACAGATTTTCTATAGAATATTTTATGAATAACAGATTTTCTACAGAAAATTTTGTGTAAAACAGATTTTCTATATCAAATTTTATGAATAACAGATTTTATATAGAAAATTTTGTGTATAAGAGATTTTCTACAGAAAATTGTGTGTATAACAGATTTTCTATAGAAAATTTTGTGTATAACAGATTTTCTATAGAAAGTTTTGTGTATAAGAGATTTTCTATAGAAAAATTTTGTGTATAACAGATTTTCAATAGAAAATTTTGTGTGTAACAGTTTTTTTTGTGTTGGAGTTGTTATATAGAAATATTCTGTATAAGAAGTTTTTATACAGAATAATTTGTGTATGAAAGATGATTTTGTAAAAAAATTTGTATAACAGTTTTTTGTATAGGAACATTTTTGTAAAACCGTTTTTTTTTATAAAAAATTTATGATAGTTTGTTGTAAAATGTGGTGTATAACAGTTTTTCTATGGAAATTACGCGAATAAAAAAGAAATTAATTTTTTTAAAACATTAGTTTTTCGTTTATTTTTATAATTAATTTAATACAACTTTAAATTCTAAGCCTTTGTTTTGTATACATTTCAAATTTTTAAACCATTTTATAGCTAAAATTTTCATTAACTAAAAATTAAATAGATTATTTAATTTAATTATGATGATTTTTTATAAATTCTTTTGAACATTTATGGCTTATACAAATAATAATTATACAAATAAAATACATTAAATGTTAAATACAAAATAAAATAAAAAAAATTAAAATAATAAAAAAGTGACTAAGATGTTTTGTTTCCAAACTTAAGAGATAACAATTATGGAATGATGAAGGGAAAGAAAACAAAAGGTAAAAATAACGGTAGTCATGACATAAACTTGGTGTTTTATAACACAAGCCTGAAAGTATGCTTGTAAATATGAAGATTTATGTTCGAAAACCGTTAATAACTTAGATTTTACATTTTTGAGTTTGTTTACATTTATGTACAGGAAAAGTTTACTTAATTTATATGAAAATTTCTTAAATTAATTTAAATAAAATTTAAAACTACTAAATACAATATGTACAAATAAACAAACATTTTAATCGGAATGTAAATGCTTTACAGACGATTCTAATGTCTTGTCATCACAGGTTTCAATAGGGCTGGTGGTAGTGTTGGTAGTGCTTTTACTTGAGATTGTTTCGTTAGACGAAACTTTGCTAATGGCTGGTGAGGGACGTTTTATCAAGATTTTCCTAATATTTTGGAAGGGAGCATCGAAAAGCACTGTTAAGGCTACAGAGGCCAAGAATATGCAAATGTATTCATTGGTATCAAGCTAAAAGTTAGGAAACGCAAAAGGATATAAGTTAAAGTTTGAATAGTTTAGAAGTTACATTTTAACAAATAAATTATTAACTTACAATAATGGACACAAAATTATAATAATGATGTATATGACGACGACGTCCTACATTAAAGAAGAATATGGGGAATTGTGTTAAATATATGGCATAGGACAGTTTGGTGGACACTTGGAAACCTCTCCAGGAAAAGAAATTTGTTATGCCATCTGAAAAATTTATAAAAAATTAATATATTTTATACAATTTTTGAAAAAGCAAAACTTACTCTTATAACCATTGTGTGAAACAAATACCACCCAACAGAAGAATATGCACCAAGCAATGGGAGCAAAGGCGGCATAAATAGCAGCATGAGTAGAATTATAGGTGTAGTTAATATCACCCATAGGAGCAGGGCCCAATATAGAGGCCACCAGACAAATAATGGAGACAAACCAACCCAATCTTAATTGAGATCTACTCAAGCGAACATTGCGGAATTGACGTAAACCATAACCCAAGAAAATGCCCATAATATAAACAGTCGAACGCATGGGTGGGAAGGAATACATATAGTCAGCAGTGCGGAAAAGTCTTTGGATGCTGAAAACCCCCCAAAAAAAAAAAACATAAAAACAAAATTAAAGAAAACTTTATAATTGAATTATCACAATAAAACTTACTTTGTGCCGAAATAAATGTAATTGGACAATTCATTTACCACCGTCGTATAGTAACGGGCCGCTGTACCAATGAAACACAATACCAACAAAGTAGTCATACCCTTACGAGGCCATTTCCACATAGCTAAGATCATAATGGGAGCAACAGCAAACAATTCAGTATCAATACCCAAATGATGAGTGTGTGTCAAACACATTTCACTGAAACCGAAATAGTTGTGTATGAACAACAAGTTACGCCACCAATTCTTTTTGCAAATATCGGCATGATGACCCACTACGAGATTCCATTGAGGTCCTGATCCCCACATAGGTAAAATATAGGTACAGAATAAAATGAGAGCAGCTAGCGGTGGAACAATGCTGGAAGGGGAAATTATAAGGAAATGGATTAATTTCAATTCAATTTATTGTATAACAGTTTTGAAAACTTTGTGTATAAACGGGTTCTCTATAAAGATGTTGAATATAACAATTTTTTATATAAATAATTTATGTATAATAGTTTTTTTCTGCAGGAAATTTTATGTATAACAGTATTTTTTTAGGAAAAAACTGTTTCTTCTATAGAAAAATTTTTGGTAAAACAGTTTTTTCTTTATAAAATTTCTGTATAACAATTTTCTCTACAGAAAATTTTTTATATAACAATTTTAACTAGAGACAACTTTGTGTAAAATAGTTTTTTCTACAGAAAAATGTGTGCATAACAGTTTTTTCTATAAAAAATTTACTTTATAACAGTTTAATCTACCGAAAAGTTTGTGTATAACAGTTTTTACTATGGTTTTTCTTACTAAGGTTTGTGTATAGTCTATAGTCTAGTCTATAGTCCTAGTCTATAGTCTAGTCTATAGTCTAGTCTATAGTCCTAGTCTATAGTCTAGTCTATAGTCTAGTCTATAGTCTAGTCTATAGTCTAGTCTATAGTCTAGTCTATAGTCTAGTCTATAGTCTAGTCTATAGTCTAGTCTATAGTCTAGTCTATAGTCTAGTCTATAGTCTAGTCTATAGTCTAGTCTATAGTCTAGTCTATAGTCTAGTCTATAGTCTAGTCTATAGTCTAGTCTATAGTCTAGTCTATAGTCTAGTCTATAGTCTAGTCTATAGTCTAGTCTATAGTCTAGTCTATAGTCTAGTCTATAGTCTAGTCTATAGTCTAGTCTATAGTCTAGTCTATAGTCTAGTCTATAGTCTAGTCTATAGTCTAGTCTATAGTCTAGTCTATAGTCTAGTCTATAGTCTAGTCTATAGTCTAGTCTATAGTCTAGTCTATAGTCTAGTCTATAGTCTAGTCTATAGTCTAGTCTATAGTCTAGTCTATAGTCTAGTCTATAGTCTAGTCTATAGTCTAGTCTATAGTCTAGTCTATAGTCTAGTCTATAGTCTAGTCTATAGTCTAGTCTATAGTCTAGTCTATAGTCTAGTCTATAGTAGTCTATAGTCTAGTCTATAGTCTAGTCTATAGTCTAGTCTATAGTCTAGTCTATAGTCTAGTCTATAGTCTAGTCTATAGTCTAGTCTATAGTCTAGTCTATAGTCTAGTCTATAGTCTAGTCTATAGTCTAGTCTATAGTCTAGTCTATAGTCTAGTCTATAGTCTAGTCTATAGTCTAGTCTATAGTCTAGTCTATAGTCTAGTCTATAGTCTAGTCTATAGTCTAGTCTATAGTCTAGTCTATAGTCTAGTCTATAGTCTAGTCTATAGTCTAGTCTATAGTCTATAGTCTAGTCTATAGTCTAGTCTATAGTCTAGTCTATAGTCTAGTCTATAGTCTAGTCTATAGTCTAGTCTATAGTCTAGTCTATAGTCTAGTCTATAGTCAGTCTATAGTCTAGTCTATAGTCTAGTCTATAGTCTAGTCTATAGTCTAGTCTATAGTCTAGTCTATAGTCTAGTCTATAGTCTAGTCTATAGTCTAGTCTATAGTCCTAGTCTATAGTCTAGTCTATAGTCTAGTCTATAGTCTAGTCTATAGTCTAGTCTAATAGTCCTAGTCTATAGTCTAGTCTATAGTCTATTCTATAGTCCTAGTCTATAGTCTAGTCTATAGTCTAGTCTATAGTCTAGTCTATAAGTCTAGTCTAATAGTCCTAGTCTATTAGTCTATAGTCCTATAGTCTAGTCGATAGTAGAGCTCTATAGTCTAGTCTATAGTCCTAGTCCGATAGTCTAGTCTATAGTCTAGTTCTATAGTCTAGTCGATAGTCTAGTCTATAGTCTAGTCTATAGTCTAGTCTATGTCAGGCCTATAGTCCTAGTCTATAGTCTAGTCTATAGTTCTAGTCTATAGTCTAGTCTATAGTCTAGTCTATAGTCTAGTCTATAGTCTAGTCCTATAGTCTAGGTCTATAGTCTAGTCTATAGTCTAGTCTATAGTCTAGTCTATAGTCTAGTCTATAGTCTAGTCTATAGTCTAGTCTATAGTCTAGTCTATAGTCTAGTCTATAGTCTAGTCTATAGTCTAGTCTATAGTCTAGTCTATAGTCTAGTCTATAGTCTAGTCTATAGTCTAGTCTATAGTCTAGTCTATAGTCTAGTCTATAGTCTAGTCTATAGTCTAGTCTATAGTCTAGTCTATAGTCTAGTCTATAGTCTAGTCTGGTCTATAGTCTGGTCTATAGTCTAGTCTATAGTCTAGTCTATAGTCTAGTCTATAGTCTAGTCTATAGTCTAGTCTATAGTCTAGTCTATAGTCTAGTCTATAGTCTAGTCTATAGTCTAGTCTATAGTCTATTCTATAGTCTATTCTTTAGTCTAGTCTATAGTCTAGTCTATAGTCTATTCTATAGTCTATTCTATAGTATAGTCTATAGTCTAGTCTATAGTCTAGTCTATAGTCTAGTCTATAGTCTAGTCTATAGTCTAGTCTATAGTCTAGTCTATAGTCTAGTCTATAGTCTAGTCTATAGTCTAGTCTATAGTCTAGTCTATAGTCTAGTCTATAGTCTAGTCTATAGTCTAGTCTATAGTCTAGTCTATAGTCTAGTCTATAGTCTAGTCTATAGTCTAGTCTATAGTCTAGTCTATAGTCTAGTCTATAGTCTAGTCTATAGTCTAGTCTATAGTCTAGTCTATAGTCTAGTCTATAGTCTAGTCTATAGTCTAGTCTATAGTCTAGTCTATAGTCTAGTCTATAGTCTAGTCTATAGTCTAGTCTATAGTCTAGTCTATAGTCTAGTCTATAGTCTAGTCTATAGTCTAGTCTATAGTCTAGTCTATAGTCTAGTCTATAGTCTAGTCTATAGTCTAGTCTATAGTCTAGTCTATAGTCTAGTCTATAGTCTAGTCTATAGTCTAGTCTATAGTCTAGTCTATAGTCTAGTCTATAGTCTAGTCTATAGTCTAGTCTATAGTCTAGTCTATAGTCTAGTCTATAGTCTAGTCTATAGTCTAGTCTATAGTCTAGTCTATAGTCTAGTCTATAGTCTAGCCTATAGTCTAGTCTATAGTCTAGTCTATAGTCTAGTCTATAGTCTAGTCTAGTCTAGTCTAGTCTAGTCTAGTCTAGTCTAGTCTAGTCTAGTCTAGTCTAGTCTAGTCTATAGTCTAGTCTAGTCTATAGTCTAGTCTAGTCTATAGTCTAGTCTAGTCTATAGTCTAGTCTATAGTCTAGTCTATAGTCTAGTCTAGTCTATAGTCTAGTCTATAGTCTAGTCTATAGTCTAGTCTATAGTCTAGTCTGGTCTATAGTCTGGTCTATAGTCTAGTCTATAGTCTAGTCTATAGTCTAGTCTATAGTCTAGTCTATAGTCTAGTCTATAGTCTAGTCTATAGTCTAGTCTATAGTCTAGTCTATAGTCTAGTCTATAGTCTAGTCTATAGTCTAGTCTATAGTCTAGTCTATAGTCTAGTCTATAGTCTATTCTATAGTCTAGTCTATAGTCTAGTCTAGTCTATTCTATAGTATCTATAGTCTAGTCTATAGTCTAGTCTATAGTCTAGTCTATAGTCTAGTCTATAGTCTAGTCTATAGTCTAGTCTATAGTCTAGTCTATAGTCTGTCTATAGTCTAGTCTATAGTCTAGTCTATAGTCTAGTCCTATAGTCTAGTCTATAGTCTAGTCTATAGTCTAGTCTATAGTCTAGTCTATAGTCTAGTCTATAGTCTAGTCTATAGTCTAGTCTATAGTCTAGTCATAGTATAGTCTATAGTCTAGTCTATAGTCTAGTCTATAGTCTAGTCTATAGTCTAGTCTATAGTCTAGTCTATAGTCTAGTCTATAGTCTAGTCTATCGTCTAGTCTATAGTCTAGTCTATAGTCTAGTCTATAGTAGTCTATAGTATAGTCTAAATCTAGTCTATAGTCTAGTCTATAGTCCTAGTCATAGTCTAGTCTATAGTCTAGTCTATAGTCTAGTCTATAGTCTAGTCTATAGTCTAGTCTATAGTCTAGTCTATAGTCTAGTCTATAGTCTAGTCTATAGTCTAGTCTATAGTCTAGTCTATAGTCTAGTCTACAGTCTAGTCTATAGTCTAGTCTATAGTATAGTTTTATAACCGAGTCTATAGGCTAGTTTATAGCTTAGTTCTGCGGAAAGTCGATTAGTACTTTTATTTTTGCTTAGATCTCCATTTTTTATAGACCAATTTTGCTGATTTTGAATAGCGATCTTCTCGAAAGCATATCTAACAGAGTTATTGAAGATTTGGATCCCCAAGATATCTGGGGTCTTCCAAAAATGTGTATGTTAATGGCTTAACGAAATGTGAAACTAATCCTGCAAGTAATGTTGTGCAGGTATTGGTTCACCTTGAAATATGCATTTTTGCTTATAATAAAGGACATTCTGTTCATAATATTTTAATAGCAAAATATTATAAAATTTAAATCATCTGCTCGTGCAACATTTTAACAATAACACACATGTCATTATAAAGCAATAACAAAAGTAATAAATTAAACAAGTAAATGTTAAATTTTACATTCATTAACACGAGCGCAATAAAAACAGAATGTGCTCGTCTTTTATAGACGATACACAAAAAATTAGTGTTAATTTTCTGCATAAAGTACAAAAACGCAATTGTACTATGCAAGTAATTGGTCACAAACAGAAAATACTTAAAGCACACAAGCTTGTCTAGATAAACAAACATCAAAAATAAACTCTTTATAAAGAAATAAATGCTAATTAAATTACAAATCAAACAGAAACAACTTACCGTATTATTCGACTTATATATTCATTCTTTAAACGTATAGATTGACCTTTATTAAGGCGACCGAAGAATGAATACGCAGTCAACATGCCACTGAATAGTAAAAAGGGATCGGTATACAAAGAGGCAGCACGACCAATAACAGTCCAAGAACGACCTAAACTCTATATATAAAAAAAAAAAAAACAAAAAAAGTTTATTCATTTCGAATGTTCCAATCGTGATCATGAAAGTGTCTATTTACCTCCGACATTTCGGTACGATTGTTGTAGGGATTAAAAAACATGGCCATGGATTTATGGGAGAAGAGCAACATAATGGCATTTAATAATCTTAAACCATGTACTACCTTAATATCATCGGTCGACGAAGAGGTACTAAATAACCAAGTAAGATTTTTTCCAAGGAGAAGGCACATAACCATGGATCTAAAAAAATTTATGTAAATTTTATATGAAATTAATTAAATCATAAAATTAATTAAAAACAACACTTTAAAGTGGATAAATTCAACACTTATTAAATAACGATCGTGATGAGTGAGTGATCGACAACTTACTTGATTGTTTGTTTTTGGTACAATGATGGTAAATAGTTGATAAAATTGTTATGGATAAGATGGTTACAAAGAAACGTCTAAGATAAAAATTTGAAAAAAAGAGAAATCATTAATTGTTATTTTTTATGGTTTATACGATTATGTAAAGTTTTTTTTTTTTGATTGTATGTTGCCGATTTTATGTAAACAAACTTACACTGCCCACGTAGTATTACGATCCCAAGGTTTATTGTCTTTGTATTGACACATTTGTGGTTCTACACGCACTTTGAAGGAATTCCTGTTGATTCTGTCATATTGTTAAGAATCTCTTTAACACTATATTCGACATCTTTGTTGCTGCACGACGATGGCACACAAATACCCCAATTGACGAGAGAATAACGTGGTACACGGTGACCAGGCTAGAAAAAGAAATATTTCAACAAATTGTTAACGATATTTTTTTGGAAGGAATAAATTTATAGAAAAAATAACTTCTATTGCAGTCATTCCTAACTAATGAAGTAGATTCTACTTTTGTCTTTTCTTCTATGAAAGTTATTTTTGTGTTTTTTAGTGACGCATTGAATATTACTCACACTGGACATTAAATGATTTAAAAACGAATCAAATATTATCCGAATCTTTCGTTGTATTAGGACTAGAACTTAACTAGAAATGATCTAGAACTCGATTAGAACTGAACTAGAACTGAACTAGAACTGAACTAGAACTGAACTAGAACTGAACTAGAACTGAACTAGAACTGAACTAGAACTGAACTAGAACTGAACTAGAACTGAACTAGAACTGAACTAGAACTGAACTAGAACTGAACTAGAACTGAACTAGAACTGAACTAGAACTGAACTAGAACTGAACTAGAACTGAACTAGAACTGAACTAGAACTGAACTAGAACTGAACTAGAACTGAACTAGAACTGAACTAGAACTGAACTAGAACTGAACTAGAACTGAACTAGAACTGAACTAGAACTGAACTAGAACTGAACTAGAACTGAACTAGAACTGAACTAGAACTGAACTAGAACTGAACTAGAACTGAACTAGAACTGAACTAGAACTGAACTAGAACTGAACTAGAACTGAACTAGAACTGAACTAGAACTGAACTAGAACTGAACTAGAACTGAACTAGAACTGAACTAGAACTGAACTAGAGCTGAACTAGAGCTGAACTAGAACTGAACTAGAACTGAACTAGAACTGAACTAGAGCTGAACTAGAGCTGAACTAGAACTGAACTAGAACTGAACTAGAACTGAACTAGAACTGAACTAGAACTGAACTAGAACTGAACTAGAACTGAACTAGAACTGAACTAGAACTGAACTAGAACTGAACTAGAACTGAACTAGAACTGAACTAGAGCTGAACTAGAACTGAACTGAACTAGAGCTGAACTAGAACTGAACTAGAACTGAACTAGAACTGAACTAGAACTGAACTAGAACTGAACTAGAACTGAACTAGAACTGAACTAGAACTGAACTAGAACTGAACTAGAACTGAACTAGAACTGAACTAGAACTGAACTAGAACTGAACTAGAACTGAACTAGAACTGAACTAGAACTGAACTAGAACTGAACTAGAACTGAACTAGAACTGAACTAGAACTGAACTAGACTGACTAGAACTGAACTAGAAGCTGAACGAGACGAACTAGACTGAACTAGAACTGAACTAGAACTGAACTAGAACTGAACTAGAACTGAACTAGAACTGAACTAGAACGGAACTACGGAACTAGAAGCTGAACTAGACTGAACTAGAACTGAACTAGAGCGGAACTAGAACTGAACAGAACTGAACTAGAACTGAACTAGAACTGAACTAGAACTGAACTAGAACTGAACTAGAACTGAACTAGAACTGAACTAGAACTGAACTAGAACTGAACTAGAACTGCTTAAACTGACTAGAACTGAACTAGAACTGAACTAGAACTGAACTAGAACTGAACTAGAACTGAACTAGAACTGAACTAGAACTGAACTAGAACTTAACTAGAACTGAACTAGAAGCTGAAACTAGAACTGAACTAGAACTGAAACTAGAACTGAACTAGAACTGAACTAGAACTGAACTAGAACTGACCTCGACAACTAGAACTGAACTAGAACTGAACTGAACTGAACTGAACTAGAACTGAACTAGAACTGAACTAGAACTGAACTAGAAAACTGAACTAGAACTGAACTAGAACTGAACTAGACTGAACTAGAACTGAACTAGAACTGAACTAGAAGAACTGAACTAGAACTGAACTAGAACTGAACTAGAACTGAACTAGAACTGAACTAGAACTGAACTAGAACTGAACTTGAACTAGAACTGAACTAGAACTGAACTAGAACTGAACTAGAACTGAAATAGAACTGAACTAGAACTGAACTAGAACTGAACTAGAACTGAACTAGAACTGAACTAGAACTGAACTAGAACTGAACTAGAACTGAACTAGAACTGAACTAGAACTGAACTAAAACTGAACTAGAACTGAACTAGAACTGAACTAGAGCTGAACTAGAACTGAACTGAACTAGAACTGAACTAGAACTGAACTAGAACTGGACTAGAACTGAACTAGAACTGAACTAGAACTGAACTAGAACTGAACTAGAACTGAACTAGAACTAAACTAGAACTGAACTAGAACTGAACTAGAACTGAACTAAACTGTACTAGAACTGAACTAGAACTGAACTAGAACTGAACTAGAACTGAACTAGAACTGAACTAGAACTGAACTAGAACTGAACTAGAACTGAACTAGAACTGAACTAGAACTGAACTAGAACTGAACTAGAACTGAACTAGAACTGAACTAGAACTGAACTAGAACTGAACTAGAACTGAACTAGAACTGAACTAGAACTGAACTAGAACTGAACTAGAACTGAACTAGAACTAGAGTTATTATGACGTATTTCCAATAAATCTATTAATTAGTTCGTTAATTAGTTCTAAATTTTATTAATTTAAATATTATTGTTGGCGAATAATATTCTAGTTTCTAATTTGCCCTAGATAAGTGCAATAGAATATTAAATAGCCGTATCTTAATTTGCGTCATAAAAATTCTAAGCTATAATATAATATAATTGCCAAATGTATCTATTAAGTACATTTCAAAATTTAGGACTTTAGTGACGTAAATATTTAAAATTCAAAATTTAAATGTTACTTTCTTTTCTTTGATTTTAGAAAATCTCATTAATTTTGGCAATAAAATATAAAATAATGGTGAAATTTTTCTGTATTATTAATTTGTTTAAACAATAGAATGGTTAGATTTATGACAATAATACAAATAGAACAAACCCAAACTGAACTTTGCTCCCAAACTTTTCAAAATGTGTCTAGACAGTGACCTATTTTTCAAAATTTTAGAGATTTGAATGAAATTTGAAATAATGTAACGTGTTAGCTTTAGCATAACATTCATTTATCTAAATATGTTTTTATAATTTTTAACATCTTCTTAAATAAAAATTTATATTTCAACATTTTTTGATATAAAATTTAACAAAATACCCCAAAAATAGAATTATTTGGTTATAAATTGTCAAGTTTGTTACTTAAATCTTTTGTTTGTTTACATTCACTTTTATGAAAATGTTTTTGTTTTTTTTCTTCTCTTAACAATTAATAAATTAACTGTTTAATCGTTAAACAGTAGAAATTAGCTGTTAACATTTCATATTTTTTATTTTTATTTTTAAGTATAATTAACATTTACAAAAGTGTTTTTACTTACCCATTATTAAGAAAAGGTAAATATTATTATTGTTATTTGTTATTTTAATAGTCATTAAATTTGATTTATATTGTTTAAAACTGTTTTATTTTGTTTCAATATTAATATGTGTTTGTTTTTATTAATATTTAAACAAGCTGCTGTTATTAATGCTTAATCGTCATTCAACAACTTCATTATTAATATATGCAACCGTTTTAAAACAGCTTTAAATGAGTGCAATGAACTTAATTTAATTCATTAGTTAATATTTATTAAAACAAAATATTTCTTTTTTTTCTTTTGCTTCGTCTAAGTCTGGGGTTTGTCTAGTGTTTTAAGTGTATCGAGGTATTGATTTCTCCTGCGTTCCGTGGAACTAGTTGACGTTAATTAATTACTTTTTCAGCTCTAGTTGCCCGCTAACCTACTGGCAAATGTATTCCCTCGTGATTTGATTTCTCTAAGAGGCAATCATTATTTTATATTTGTGTTAAAATATAACGGATGTTAAAATTTATTTAAGGGTATAGTAAGTTTCTGTTGCAACTTTTAAAACTGCAGGGTATATTTAATTTAGCTTATTCGTGATATATAATTATACAGCTATGTATATTATCATATTAGTAATGGGTAATTATCTTTTTTCAATGAATTTATCATTTGTTCATTTTCAACCACTGAACTGAACTAGAACTGAACTAGAACTGAACTAGAACTGAACTAGAACTGAACTGAACTAGAACTAGAACTGAACTAGAACTGAACTGGAACTGAACTAGAACTGAACTAGAACTGAACTAGAACTGAACTAGAACTGAACTAGAACTGAACTAGAACTGAACTAGAACTGAACTAGAACTGCACTAGAACTGAACTAGAACTGAACTAGAACTGAACTAGAACTAGAACTGACTAGAACTGAACTAGAACTGAACTAGAACTGAACTAGAACTGAACTAGAACTGAACTAGAACTGAACTAGAACTGAACTAACTGAACTAGAACTGAACTAGAACTGAACTAGAACTGAACTAGAACTGAACTAGAACTGAACTAGAACTGAACTAGAACTGAACTAGGAACTGAACTAGAACTGAACTAGAACTGAACTAGAACTGAACTAGAACTGAACTAGAACTGAACTAGAACTGAACTAGAACTGAACTAGAACTGAACTAGAACTGAACTAGAACTGAACTAGAACTGAACTAGAACTGAACTAGAACTGAACTAGAACTGAACTAGAACTGAACTAGAACTGAACTAGAACTGAAGAGAACTGAACTAGAACTGAACTAGAACTGAACTAGAACTGAACTAGAACTGAACTAGAACTGAACTAGAACTGAACTAGAACTGAACTAAACTGAACTAGAACTGAACTAGAACTGAACTAGAACTGAACTAGAACTGAACTAGAACTGAACTAGAACTGAACTAGAACTGAACTAGAACTGAACTAGAACTGAACTAGAACTGAACTAGAACTGAACTAGAACTGAACTAGAACTGAACTAGAACTGAACTAGAAACTGAACTAGAACTGAACTAGAACTGAACTAGAACTGAACTAGAACTGAACTAGAACTGAACTAGAACTGAACTAGAAGAACTGAACTAGAACTGAACTAGAACTGAACTAGAACTGAACTAGAACTGAACTAGAACTGAACTAGAGCTGAACTAGAGCTGAACTAGAACTGAACTAGAACTGAACTAGAACTGAACTAGAGCTGAACTAGAGCTGAACTAGAACTGAACTAGAACTGAACTAGAACTGAACTAGAACTGAACTAGAACTGAACTAGAACTGAACTAGAACTGAACTAGAACTGAACTAGAACTGAACTAGAACTGAACTAGAACTGAACTAGAACTGAACTAGAGCTGAACTAGAACTGAACTGAACTAGAGCTGAACTAGAACTGAACTAGAACTGAACTAGAACTGAACTAGAACTGAACTAGAACTGAACTAGAACTGAACTAGAACTGAACTAGAACTGAACTAGAACTGAACTAGAACTGAACTAGAACTGAACTAGAACTGAACTAGAACTGAACTAGAACTGAACTAGAACTGAACTAGAACTGAACTAGAACTGAACTAGAACTGAACTAGAACTGAACTAGAACTGAACTAGAACTGAACTAGAACTGAACTAGAACTGAACTAGAACTGAACTAGAACTGAACTAGAACTGAACTAGAGCTGAACTAGAACTGAACTGAACTAGAGCTGAACTAGAACTGAACTAGAACTGAACTAGAACTGAACTAGAACTGAACTAGAACTGAACTAAACTGAACTAGAACTGAACTAGAACTGAACTAGAACTGAACTAGAACTGAACTAGAACTGAACTAGAACTGAACTAGAACTGAACTAGAACTGAACTAGAACTGAACTAGAACTGAACTAGAACGAACTAGAACTGAACTAGAACTGAACTAGAACTGAACTAGAACTGAACTAGAACTGAACTAGAACTGAACTAGAACTGAACTAGAACTGAACTAGAACTGAACTAGAACTGAACTAGAACTGAACTAGAACTGAACTAGAAACTGAACTAGAACTGAACTAGAACTGAACTAGAACTGAACTAGAACTGAACTAGAACTGAACTAGAACTGAACTAGAACTGAACTAGAACTGAACTAGAACTGAACTAGAACTGAACTAGAACTGAACTAGAACTGAACTGAAACTAGAACTGAACTAGAACTGAACTAGAACTGAACTAGAACTGAACTAGAACTGAACTAGAACTGAACTAGAACTGAACTAGAACTGAACTAGAACTGAACTAGAACTGAACTAGAACTGAACTAGAACTGAAACTACTGAACTATAACTGAACTAGAACTGAACTAGAACTGAACTAGAACTGAACTAGAACTGAACTAGAACTGAACTAGAACTGAACTAGACTGAACTAGAACTGAACTAGAACTGAACTAGAACTGAACTAGAACTGAACTAGAACTGAACTAGAACTGAACTAGAACTGAACTAGAACTGAACTAGAACTGAACTAGAACTGAACTAGAACTGAACTAGAACTGAACTAGAACTGAACTAGAACTGAACTAGAACTGAACTAGAACTGAGCTAGAACTGAACTAGAACTGAACTAGAACTGAACTAGAACTGAACTAGAACTGAACTAGAACTGAACTAGAACTGAACTAGAACTGAACTAGAACTGAACTAGAACTGAACTAGAACTGAACTAGAACTGAACTAGAACTGAACTAGAACTGAACTAGAACTGAACTAGAACTGAACTAGAACTGAACTAGAACTGAACTAGAACTGAACTAGAACTGAACTAGAACTGAACTAGAACTGAACTAGAACTGAACTGAACTGAACTAGAACTGAACTAGAACTGAACTAGAACTGAACTAGAACTGACTAAACTGAACTAGAACTGAACTAGAACTGAACTAGAACTGAACTAGAACTGAACTAATCTTTGGGATCTTTAAATGTTTCAAAGAAAATTTATCTCTTTACTAATTTTGAGAATTTTGACAAATTTCTATTTCTATGTACTGTTTATCATAATCTAAGGAAATCCAAACAAAATTCCATTAAATCTCTAGCCAAAATCTTATAATTCTTTATAACTTTGAATCTTTGCTCTAGAAAACTTTAACTAAAATATTTAACAGCTTTGTTTTGTTTGAAAAAAAAAAAATAAAACGTTTTTTAGTCGCACGATTCAGTTGTTATAAATAGATTTGTAAATTAAATTCAAATTAACGAATAAATCACGTAATTGTTTAATTGTTAAATTTACATTCATTACAAAATATTTAAATAAATAAATAACTAACAATAGTTTATTAAACAATTAATAGAAAACAATAATTATTGGCTTTAAAAATTTGCATATCAATTAACAATTTTAGTTAGAAACCGCAAACCATTGACCCATTGAAATAGATATTAAACGAAATTAGGGGACTGAAGATTTAAAAAGTAAATTCTAAATTAAATTTAAATCAGTATTGAGAAGCAGTAAACCAGTTATAATCTGATAAGTAGATTAGATTTCTATTGTTTAAAATAATAGCCGCAAGGTGTCACAACATTCACTCCCAACCAATCGTAATTGTTTTAAGAATTTTAATTTATTTATATTTTTATATTGTTTGCTAAATATAAAACAGATCATTAAGCGTTTAAAAACACACCGACAATATATAAATTAAATATTTATTTTAAACAATTTAATGAATGAATTTTTTTGTGAAATAAAAACACGATTTTTTTTCTAAAAAAAAACAGTCAATAAGTGATTAAACTGTTAACACAGCAATCATAAAGAAATAATTAATCAATTATAACGTTTTTTAAGTCAAGGAATTTGAGGTTTCAAATAACAGCTGCTGTAATTACAAAAGAATTCGTTGAATATTTTTTTTTAATTAGTTCAACTATTTATTACACATGTAAGAATTTAAAAGAGTAGGCTTTTAATTTATTCATATATATTTTTGGACGAGGTGTTTTTTTGTAATTTTTAACCTTATTATTATTTATAATTTAGAAATGTTTCAATATTTTTTGCATATTATATTAATTATAAAGCTTGTCTAATTATGCCCTTTTGAAATTTTTGGTTAAAATTAGATTTTTTCTGTGGGCTTTAGTATTTATTGTTATTTGAGCTTAAAAATAGTTTATTTTCGTAGGCTGTTTCAATATTTTTGTTCTTTTAAATGTAAATTTATGTAAATGTAAAAAATTCTAAATTTTTTAAATGTTTTAAGAAAAATTGATAAGAGTTTAGCAACAAGTATTTACACTCACAGTAGAAATATAAAATATTTGTTATTGGACTGTTTAAAACTGAACTATCAGTGAACTTACACTTAAGTAGATCTCAACAAAAACTGAACTAGAATTCAACTAGAACTGAACTAGAACTGAACTAGAACTGAACTAGAACTGAACTAGAACTGAACTAGAACTGAACTAGAACTGAACTAGAACTGAACTAGAACTGAACTAGAACTGAACTAGAACTGAACTAGAACTGAACTAGAACTGAACTAGAACTGAACTAGAACTGAACTAGAACTGAACTAGAACTGAACTAGAACTGAACTAGAACTGAACTAGAACTGAACTAGAACTGAACTAGAACTGAACTAGAACTGAACTAGAACTAAACTAGAACTGAACTAGAACTGACTAGAACTGAACTGAACTGAACTAGAACTGAACTAGAACTGAACTAGAACTGAACTAGAACTGACTAGAACTGAACTAGAACTGAACTAGAACTGAACTAAACTGAACTAGAACTGAACTAGAACTGAACTAGAACTGAACTAGAACTGAACTAGAACTGAACTAGAACTGAACTAGAACTGAACTAGAACTGAACTAGAACTGAACTAGAACTGAACTAGAACTGAACTAGAACTGAACTAGAACTGAACTAGAACTGAACTAGAACTGAACTAGAACTGAACTAGAACTGAACTAGAACTGAACTAGAACTGAACTAGAACTGAACTAGAACTGAACTAGAACTGAACTAGAAACTGAACTAGAACTGAACTAGAACTGAACTAGAACTGAACTAGAACTGAACTAGAACTGAACTAGAACTGAACTAGACTGAACTAGAACTGAACTAGAACTGAACTAGAACTGAACTAGAACTGAACTAGAACTGAACTAGAACTGAACTAAACTGAACTAAACTGAACTAGAACTGAACTAGAACTGACTAGAACTGAACTAGAACTGAACTAGAACTGAACTAGAACTGAACTAGAACTGAACTAGAACTGAACTGGAACTGAACTAGAACTGAACTAGAACTGAACTAGAACTGAACTAGACTGAACTAGAACTGAACTAGAACTGAACTAGAACTGAACTAGAACTGAACTAGAACTGAACTAGAACTGCTAGCTGAACTAGAACTGAACTAGAACTGAACTAGAACTGAACTATAACTGAACTAGAACTGAACTAGAACTGAAATAACTGAACTAGAACTGAACTAGAACTGAACTAGAACTGAACTAGAACTGAACTAGAACTGAACTAAAACTGAACTAGAACTGAACTAGAACTGAACTAGAACTGACTAGAACTGAACTAGAACTGAACTAACTGAACTAGAACTGAACTAGAACTGAACTAGAACTGAACTAGAACTGAACTAGAACTGAACTAGAACTGAACTAGAACTGAACTTGAACTGAACTTGAACTGAACTGGAACCGAACTTGAACTAATTAAGAAACTTTCAATATCATTTTGCTGAGAGTTTTTTTCTAGGATTAGGAATACATCTTAATCATTCAGATTATAATCTATAGGCGAGCGTGATATTGATCGTTACAAGATTGAATTAATGTGGGAATATGTTTAGTTTTTTCCGAAAAATTTCACTGTGCGCTATTGATTAGCTCTTAATTGAATAACATTTAAATTTACTACATTTTGTTCACTTTTCTTAAGCATTTTTTCTAAAAAGTACTATATGTTTTTCATAAACATTGTTTTATTGTTAGTCAAATGTTTATTTCTAATTATATATTCCCATGTGATAGGTATTTAAAATATAAATTACTATTTTCTCATCACCATTAACATTGCAAAAACAATAAGTGCATATGTATGTAAATATTTACATGTATACAAACATTAAACGATACTTACATCATCAAATTCACTTTGAAACGGTCCCATGGGATTGTAGTAGTTTGAAAAATTTCTGTAAACGTTTCGATTTGTGTGGCAAGACTGGTTGTGCATATGCCAAACAATATTGTCCCTTGATTTCATCACCACCATCACCATCAATTATTGCCTCAACATCAGCATTATTAGCATCAGCATTAGCTCCAGCTTTATTCCCGCTTTTAGCTGCTTTCATTTGATACTTGATTCTCATACATTGATCAAAATCACCAGGCTGATTTATGTTGCCATTAAGTATGCCCGATGTAAATTTACCAGTGGAATCGTGCACTGTAAATGGGGAGAAAAATTTACAACAATGGAAATTAGTATATTAATACAAAAAAAGAGAAAAAATAAAATGCATATAAAAAGAAAATTACAAAGAAAAAAATAATAAAAAATTGCATTAACATAATTTCGAAATTATGGGATCGGTCTTTGTAATGAAAATGAAATTTGTTTCTTTGCCTGAAAAAAAGAAACGTTCATTTCTTAAGTCTTTCTGTTGTGCAAACAAGTGCAGCAAACAAAAGACTTAAACAGCAAACTTGATCAATATAGTGCAGACAACAATGGACAAAATCATTTTGGAAATTGTAATAAAATTGAAAATATACAAAAGTAAATATAAAAATTCCGTTAAAATACTTCCACATTTTAAAAAAAATTTTAATGTTATGGATTTAATTGTTTAATAAATTCCCGGCCCTTTATTAAAATTTGATTAACACAACTTATTTATTATTTAACTATCAGACAGCCCACTCAAATATTTTTCAACTCTTATTTACATTTTATTTATTCAAAATCTACTAGTTTTTCTCAAAAATTACCTAAAAACTAACGCTATTCAAGTGTAACTAAATAAACTTTAAAATTTTGTTTGTGCTGCACTGGCAAGTTAGCGGGCAATGTCAAGGTCACTATCATCCACAACACTGGCATCTTAAAAAGCTTCCGCTTGTTTCCAATCCACTGAACAGATGTTTGACTAACAAACTAACTGTGAATGTGACTGGTTCATTAAATTGTCTAAAAAAGTGTGAAATGCTAATAAATAACATTTAATGATGTTAATATAAACGAAAAAAAATTACTTTTTTTGTAAAAATAAATTAATTTATTTAAATTGTACATTCGTGTTAAAAAATTAAAATACAGTTTGTAGGCTGTGTTTTGTTTTAGTTTTTAATCATATAAGCACCATATTATGGTAATTATGTTTGTGGGTCAAAAGTTATTGACTTATCGAATTTTTATATTTTCATATAAGTAATATTTATTTAATATTGATTATAGTAGTATTGATTATGCTCTCTTTTTATGTCAACCAAAAAATACGAAACATATTAGAAAAACGTCTTATATAAACCAGACTGACTAGACTGAACTAGAACTGAGCTAGACTGAACTAGAAACTGAACGAGAACTGAACTAGAACTGAAGTAGAACTGAACTAGAACTGAACTAGAACTGAGCTAGAACTGAACTAGAACTGAAGTAGAACTGAACTAGAACTGAACTAGAACTGAACTAGAACTGAACTAGAACTGAACTAGAACTGAGAACTAAACTGAACTAGAACTGAACTAGAACTGAACTAGAACTGAACTAGACTAACTGAACTAGAACTGACTAGACACTGAACTAGAACTGAACTAGAACTGAACTAGAACTGACTAAACTAACTAGACTGAAACTAGAACTGAACTAGAACTGAACTAGAAACTGAACTAGAACTGAAACTAGAACTGAACTAGAACTGAACTAGAAACTGAACTAGAACTGAACTAGAACTGAACTAGAACTGAACTAGAACTGAACTAGAACTGAACTAGAACTGAACTAGAACTGAACTAGAACTGAACTAGAACTGAACTAGAACTGAACTAGAACTGAACTAGAACTGAACGAGAACTGAACTAGAACTGAACTAGAACTGAACTAGAACTGAACTAGAACTGAACTAGAACTGAAACTAGAACTGAAACTAGAACTGAACTAGAACTGAACTAGAACTGAACTAGAACTGAACTAGAACTGAACTAGAACTGAACTAGAACGAACTAGAACTGAACTAGAACTGAACTAGAACTGAACTAGAACTGAACTAGAAACTGAACTAGAACTGACTAGAACTGAACTAGAACTGAACTAGAACTGAACTAGAACTGAACTAGAACTGAACTAGAACTGAACTAGAACTGAACTAGAACTGAACTAGACTGAACTAGAACTGAACTAGAACTGAACTAGAACTGAACTAGAAACTGAACTAGAACTGAACTAGAACTGAACTAGAACTGAACTAGAACTGAACTAGAACTGAACTAGAACTGAACTAGAACTGAACTAGAAACTGAACTAGAACTGAACTAGAACTGAACTAGAACTGAACTAGAACTGAACTAGAACTGAACTAGAACTGAACTAGAACTGAACTAGAACTGAACTAGAACTGAAACTAGAACTGAACTAGAACTGAACTAGAACTGACTAGAACTGAACTAGAACTGAACTAGAACTGAACTAGAACTGAACTAGAACTGAACTAGAACTGAACTAGAAACTGAACTAGAACTGAACTAGAACTGAACTAGAACTGAACTAGAACTGAACTAGAACTGAACTAGACTGAACTAGAACTGAACTAGAACTGAACTAGAACTGAACTAGAACTGAACTAGAACTGAGCTAGAACTGAACTAGAACTGAACTAGAACTGAACTAGAACTGAACTAGAACTGAACTAGAACTGAACTAGAACTGAACTAGAACTGAACTAGAACTGAACTAGAACTGAACTAGAACTGACTAGAACTGAACTAGAACTGAAACTAGAACTGAACTAGAACTGAACTAGAACTGAACTAGAACTGAACTAGAACTGAACTAGAACTGAACTAGAACTGAACTAGAACTGAACTAGAACTGAACTAGAACTGACAGAACTGAACTAGAACTGAACTAGAACTGAACTAGAACTGAACTAGAACTGAACTAGAACTGAACTAGAACTGAACTAGAACTGAACTAGAACTGAACTAGAACTGAACTAGAACTGAACTAGAACTGAACTAGAACTGAACTAGAACTGAACTAGAACTGAACTAGAACTGAACTAGAACTGAACTAGAACTGAACTAGAACTGAACTAGACACTGAACTAGAACTGAACTAGAACTGAACTAGAACTGAACTAGAACTGAACTAGAACTGAACTAGAACTGAACTAGAACTGAACTAGAACTGAACTAGAACTGAACTAGAACTTGAACTAGAACTGAACTAGAACTGACTGAACTGAACTAGAACTGAACTAGAACTGAACTACGAACTAAACTGAACTAGAACTGAACTAGAACGAACTAGAACTGAACTAGAAACTGAACTAGAACTGAACTAGAAACTGAACTAGAACTGAACTAGAACTGAACTAGAACTGAACTAGAACTGAACTAGAACTGAACTAGAACTGAATTAGAACTGAACTAGAACTGAACTAGAACTGAACTAGAACTGAACTAGAACTGAAATAGAACTGAACTAGAACTGAACTAGAACTGAACTAAAACTAAACTACAATTGAATTAGAACTGAATTAGATCTTAACTGATTCATGAAAAAACCATAGCTTGAAGTTTAAATATTTCCTTAAAAATTTCAAAGAATTACGTTTAATTCTTGAAATCGAAATTAAGTTCATCTACGTGTAACTTTGCTTAATGTCCATTTAATTTCAAAATGATTTGAAAGTAACTTTTAAAGAGATATAAATCAATGTATATAATTAAAAAATGTATGCTTAAGAATATTTATTCATTTGTTAAAGTTCTAAAGTAACAACTTTACGCCTATTTAATTGCATTAACCTTGAAGCAAGATTCTACTATTAGAATTAAAAAACAATAATTTTTCTTGTAGATTTTTGTTCAAATAAAAAGCATGTAATTTCTGTCGCTCACAACAACCTTGATCATGAGTTTTCCAAATTCTAAGTACAAAAATTTAATATATACATAATTATGTATTTGAAAAAATAAAAACAATATAACAAGTTTTCTGAAAAAAAAAAACAAAAAATCTTGCAACAAACATATTCAAGTTTCAAGTTGTGGTTGAGTTCAAGTGTTCAAACATGCGAAATTCGAATTTCGATTGAAGTACAACACACTCACACAAACAAACTTACATTAAGATCGAAGAACCACATAGATTCTAAACTTAGCAAAAAATAGTTTTTCAGTGCTTGTTGTTTGATTTTAAAAACATTGAAACTTGATCAGTTGTATGAAACTTCTCACAAATTAATACATATTGATCTTGTGACTGCTCCTTCCCCCTCTGCAACAAATTAACAAGTTTCAAATCGACATTTGGGTGTTTGAATATAATATTGAATGCATGTGGCTGAGTGAGAATTTGCCAATGTTAGGGTTACTTTACGGGTCAAGAAAAATGTTGCATGACTAAGACTGAATATACAACGGACCGATCGACAGACAGTCAGACCGACGGTGTTTGTATAGTGTTGTGTCAAGTTTTCGTAGCATATAAAAGTGGTTGTCATTGCAAACATGCAACCTATGCATGTATTGGTAGTACATATGTATAGTAAATGGTGTTTTGCTTTTTGTATTTTGAACAACATGTGTCTAAAGTTGGCAAGCGGTTTAAAAAAAATTTAAAAATTTTAAACGAAAAAACTGCAGCAGTTGCATTTTATATTTGTAAAACAAAAAAATATCATATAGAAGTATTTTAGTTTCAGTTTTTTTTTATAAATTACAATTAAATAAATCTAGGTAAAGTTCGTTAAATGACCTTCACAATTATTATTGTAGTTACAATTCCAAAGAATTATATGAAGAATATTATTGCAAGTGTTTCACATCAAAGTTTCAGATTGACTTTGACTTTTAGGATTTTGTTTAAGGCATTAACTAGATCTTTGTAGTTTGTATATTATTTTAAATGTCCAAAGTGTGTTTTTTCTTAGACTGATTAATTGCCTTTCTTAATTCTGAAATTTCGATTATTGAAACTTGATTTTAATTTAACTTCTGCATAAAAATGCTTTTAAAATGTTAAAGTGTCTAAAGAACAAGCTAAAAATGCTTGAGGGATTTCGATAATTCTAGAATATTAAGAAAAATTTAAAAATGTATACATTTCAGGTTGCATTTTTAAAATTTGATAAAAAATTAAAATATTTGCTAAAATTAAAAAAATATTAAAAAAAAAAAAAAAATATATTTCAAATATACAAATTCATTTCAGTTCGCTAATAATGCAATTAAAAAAATAAATAAATAAAAATGCAAGTTCATTTCTAGAACAGTTCCAGTTCAGTTCAGTTCAGTTCAGTTCTGTTCTAGTTCAGTTCAGTTCTGTTCTAGTTCAGTTCTTTTCTAGTTCAGTTCTTTTCTAGTTCAGTTCTGTTCTAGTTCAGTTCTGTTCTAGTTCCGTTCTGTTCTAGTTCAGTTCTAGTTCAGTTCTAGTTCAGTTCAGTTAGTTCAGTTCTAGTTCAGTTCTAGTTCAGTTCTAGTTCAGTTCTAGTTTCAGTTCTAGTTCAGTTCTAGTTCAGTTCTAGTTCAGTTCTAGTTCAGTTCTAGTTCAGTTCTAGTTCAGTCTAGTTCAGTTCTAGTTCAGTTCTAGTTCAGTTCTAGTTCAGTTCTAGTTCAGTTCTAGTTCAGTTCTAGTTCAGTTCGAGTTCAGTTCTAGTTCAGTTCTAGTTCAGTTCTAGTTCAGTTCTAGTTCAGTTCTAGTTCAGTTCTAGTTCAGTTCTAGTTCAGTTAGTTCTAGTTCAGTTCTAGTTTCAGTTCAGTTCTAGTTCAGTTTCAGTAGTTCAGTTCTAGTTCAGTTCTAGTTCAGTTCTAGTTCAGTTCTAGTTCAGTTCTAGTTCAGTTCTAGTTCAGTTCTAGTTCAGTTCTAGTTCAGTTCTAGTTCAGTTCTAGTTCAGTTCTAGTTCAGTTCTAGTTCAGTTCTAGTTCAGTTCTAGTTCAGTTCTAGTTCAGTTCTAGTTCAGTTCTAGTTCAGTTCTAGTTCAGTTCTAGTTCAGTTCTAGTTCAGTTCTAGTTCAGTTCTAGTTCAGTTCTAGTTCAGTTCTAGTTCAGTTCTAGTTCAGTTCTAGTTCAGTTCTAGTTCAGTTCTAGTTCAGTTCTAGTTCAGTTCTAGTTCAGTTCTAGTTCAGTTCTAGTTCAGTTCTAGTTCAGTTCTAGTTCAGTTCTAGTTCAGTTCTAGTTCAGTTCTAGTTCAGTTCTAGTTCAGTTCTAGTTCAGTTCTAGTTCAGTTCTAGTTCAGTTCTAGTTCAGTTCTAGTTCAGTTCTAGTTCAGTTCTAGTTCAGTTGTATATTCGTCTAGTTTCATTCAGTCAGTCAGTTCTAGTTCAGTTTAGGTCAGTTCTAGTTCAGTTCTAGTTCAGGTTCTAGTTCAGTTCTAGTTCAGTTCTAGTTCAGTTCTAGTTCAGTTCTAGTTCAGTTCTAGTTCAGTCTCGTTCAGTTCCTAGGTCTAGTTCAGTTCTAGTTCAGTTCTAGTTCATGCTAGTTCAGGTTCTAGTTCAGTTCTAGTTCAGTTCTAGTTCAGTTCTAGTTCAGTTCTAGTTCAGTTCTAGTTCAGTTCTAGTTCAGTTCTAGTTCAGTTCAGTTCAGTTTCTAGTTCAGTTTCTTAGTTCAGTTCTAGGTCCGTTCTAGTTCAGTTTCTAGTTCCGTTCTAGTTCAGTTCTAGTTCCGTTCTAGTTCAGTTCTAGTTCAGTTCTAGTTCAGTTCTAGTTCAGGTTCTAGTTCAGTTCTTCGTTCAGTTCTAGTTCAGTTCTAGTTTCAGTTTCTACGTTCAGTTCTAGTCAGTTCTAGTTCAGTTCTAGTCAGTTCTAGTTCAGTTCTAGTTCAGTTCTAGTTCAGTTCTAGTTCAGTTCTAGTTCAGTTCTAGTCAGTTTCTAGTTCAGTTCTGTCAGTCTAGGTTCTAGTTCATTCTAGTTCATTCTAGTTCAGTTCTTTCAGTTCTAGTTCAGTTCAGTTCTAGTTCAGTTCTAGTTCGTTAGTTATCTAGTTCAGTTCTAGTTCAGTTGTTCTAGTTCAGTTCTAGATTCAGCTATAGTATCAGTCTAGTAGTCAGTCTTAAAGTTCAAATACGTTTGTTTAGATATTGTTCTGTTCAGCTTAGTATCGTTGACTTAATCAAATACGTTTGTTAGTAAGCTAGTAAGTATTTTGGTGATACTGGATCTAAGAGTGAGATAATGTCCATTTCCTTAAAGAAACATGTTATACAAATTATTAAATACTGTAAGTCATTTGTATGTATAGAGTTATTTTATTTAGGAAAATTTTGTTAGAATGTATTCTATCTGTTTGTTTGTAATACCCAAATCGCATAAAAACTTTTAAATAGTACAATCATATATTTTACTTTCAATTTCGCAATAAAACTAATTTAATGTGACATTAATTCTAATCATTGCTTAAAAATTAGATTACATAAAGGTATTCTTGATATTCAATTGAGAACTTTCAATTAATGATGTTTTCCAGAAACATCTCAAAAACAAATTTATTTGAATAAAATATAGATAATTTAGATCTATATCTTAAAAAAGAGTTGGTGTGTCAAAGTTTTTCTGAGAACTTTTTAACACGATCTAAATTTTAATTGTACCTAGTCAAAATTTTTACAGTGTTCTTTTATTTCAGAAAAGAATTATTGTCTTTTACGTCAACACTTCCAAAAAATAACCCTAACTGCAAATAAATTATACAAATCCAATCATAAATGTCCATTATTTTACCACACAATTGCAAGAAAAACATATTAACCAAATCTACACGTAAATGTTCAAACATCAAGCAATTTACGTTAAATATTAACCAATAATTTTGAAGACGACAAATGAAGTGACAAATTGTCTGTCAAATGTCTGCATAATTGAACAAATGCAATTCTTGGCTCCACAACTCTTTTAACAGCCAACCAAGTCAGTAAACTCAATAAATTTGAAGTATTACTTAGTGGCTATTGAGAAATTCAAAAATTGTAATTTAAACACACAAAACATGACATAAATTTACATGAATAAATATTTATTACAAAAAAAGGTAAAAAACCAAAAAAATATTGAGTAAATTTGAAATCAGATTGCTTATGTTTTGCAACATTTATTTTTGTCAAGTACTTATTCTATATAAATATTTGTTTTGAATCTTATTATTTGAAGTGTATTGTGTCGTCATGTTTTTTTAATTAGGCTTTCAACTAATTTGACAATTTAAGACAAACAACTAACTAATCATATTACTAATAGTAGTGATTTCTTGTTGATTTGTTAATAATTTTATTTGAAAAATGACCTTGTATATGTACATATTTGTAAATACATACAGACTGTATTTATTACACGCTTAATTAATAAACAATGATTTATTTATTTAATAATATTTGAATATTTTAATTTTGTCTATGCTAAAGTTATTTACAACTAAACTATTTTTTGATATACATAGAAAAAATAATTCATAAAAATTTTCCTTCATAATACGAAAAGTTCAGAAATACTATGTAATTGAACAAGACACAGTTTTACTCTAGTCTATAGTCTAATCTATAGTCTAGTCTATAGTGTAGTCTATAGTCTAATCTATAGTCTAGTCTATAGTGTAGTCTATAGTCTAGTCTATAGTCTAGTCTATAGTCTAGTCTATAGTCTAGTCTATAGTCTAGTCTATAGTCTAGTCTATAGTCTAGTCTATAGTCTAGTCTATAGTCTAGTCTATAGTCTAGTCTATAGTCTAGTCTATAGTCTAGTCTATAGTCTAGTCTATAGTCTAGTCTATAGTCTAGTCTATAGTCTAGTCTATAGTCTAGTCTATAGTCTAGTCTATAGTCTAGTCTATAGTCTAGTCTATAGTCTAGTCTATAGTCTAGTCTATAGTCTAGTCTATAGTCTAGTCTATAGTCTAGTCTATAGTCTAGTCTATAGTCTAGTCTATAGTCTAGTCTATAGTCTAGTCTATAGTCTAGTCTATAGTCTAGTCTATAGTCTAGTCTATAGTCTAGTCTATAGTCTAGTCTATAGTCTAGTCTATAGTCTAGTCTATAGTCTAGTCTATAGTCTAGTCTATAGTCTAGTCTATAGTCTAGTCTATAGTCTAGTCTATAGTCTAGTCTATAGTCTAGTCTATAGTCTAGTCTATAGTCTAGTCTATAGTGTAGTCTAGTCTATAGTCTAGTCTATAGTCTAGTCTATAGTCTAGTCTATAGTGTAGTCTAGTCTATAGTCTAGTCTATAGTCTAGTCTATAGTCTAGTCTATAGTGTAGTCTAGTCTATAGTCTAGTCTATAGTCTAGTCTATAGTCTAGTCTATAGTCTAGTCTATAGTCTAGTCTATAGTCTAGTCTATAGTCTAGTCTATAGTCTAGTAGTCTATAGTCTAGTCTATAGTCTAGTCTATAGTCTAGTCTATAGTCTAGTCTAGTCTATAGTCTAGTCTATAGTCTAGTCTATAGTCTAGTCTATAGTCTAGTCTATAGTCTAGTCTATAGTCTAGTCTATAGTCTAGTCTATAGTCTAGTCTATAGTCTAGTCTATAGTCTAGTCTATAGTCTAGTCTATAGTCTAGTCTATAGTCTAGTCTATAGTCTAGTCTATAGTCTAGTCTATAGTCTAGTCTATAGTCTAGTCTATAGTCTAGTCTATAGTCTAGTCTATAGTCTAGTCTATAGTCTAGTCTATAGTCTAGTCTATAGTCTAGTCTATAGTCTAGTCTATAGTCTAGTCTATAGTCTAGTCTATAGTCTAGTCTATAGTCTAGTCTATAGTCTAGTCTATAGTCTAGTCTATAGTCTAGTCTATAGTCTAGTCTATAGTCTAGTCTATAGTCTAGTCTATAGTCTAGTCTATAGTCTAGTCTATAGTCTAGTCTATAGTCTAGTCTATAGTCTAGTCTATAGTCTAGTCTATAGTCTAGTCTATAGTCTAGTCTATAGTCTAGTCTATAGTCTAGTCTATAGTCTAGTCTATAGTCTAGTCTATAGTCTAGTCTATAGTCTAGTCTATAGTCTAGTCTATAGTCTAGTCTATAGTCTAGTCTATAGTCTAGTCTATAGTCTAGTCTATAGTCTAGTCTATAGTCTAGTCTATAGTCTAGTCTATAGTCTAGTCTATAGTCTAGTCTATAGTCTAGTCTAAGTCTAGTCTATAGTCTAGTTTATAGTCTTGTCTATAGTCTAGTTTATAGTCTAGTCTATGATCTCAAATGGAAAATTTATAGAAAATTTCCCATAAATAGGGGATTTATTGCAAATTTCCCTTAAATATAGGTTTTATGGATATTTTCTCTTAAATGGTAAATTTATCGAAATTTCCCATAAAATAGAGAATTTTTTGTTAATTTTCATTAAATAGAGAATTTTTCTAAAATTTCCTTTGAATAGAAGATTTAATGAATTTATTGAAAGTTTCCCTTAAATAGAATGAAAATAGATAAAAAATTTCCCTTAAATAGAGTGAAAATATTTAGATAGACAAATTCCCTTTAAGTAGGAAATTTGTGATAAAATGTTCTATGAATGGAAGATTTAAAAAAAAAATTTCCCTAAAATAGACAATTTATTGAAAATTTCGCAATAATAAAGCATTTAAGGAAAAATTCCTTAAAAGAGGAAATTTATAGAAACTTTCCAAAAATTAACTTTTTTTTTAAAATATCCATAAACTAGCGAATTTTTCGAAAATTTCCCTTTACACAAAATGTATCAAAAATTTTTTTTCTAAACAAAAATCAAAAATATATTGAAAATTCCTCTAAGTGAAGAACTTATTACAAATTTTCTTTAAATAGAAAAATTTCTCAAAAATTTCCCTTTGATTTAGAAATTATTCAAAAATTTCCATTAAATATAGAGTTTATGGAAAATTTCACTTTTACTTACTTCTCAAAGCCCACAAATCGAAGTTATGCAAACTTTCCAAATATTGTTGGGTATGTAAACGACACAATTCCGAAGCCTCCGGATTACGGGAAGCATCAAAAGGTTGAGCTATGGATATGAATTTCTGGCCAATGTTGTAAATGTATTCTAAAAAAAAAGAAAAAAAAAGTAGAAAAATTAATGAATTGTTAAAAAAATTTATATAATTGTTGTTGTTGTAGATACAATATTCAACTTCAATTAAACGTTCTTGATAGAACTACAATATGTAGGTCATACATACATGTCTGCTTAAAAATGGAATTATTAATATGTATTTTATTGAGTTAAATGAAATGTTTAGTTTGTATTAAATAAATTATTTAAATTTATGTAACTTTCAATTCTGCTAAGAAAAAAAAAAACGATTAAAACCAAACGTAAATGTTTAAATAACAGGTTAGAATATGTTTGAGATTCGGTCAAGAACGTTCACTTGCAGATCGCGAAATACTTTGATAACATACGATGCTGATCTAGACTAAATTCTAGCTTAAGGTTATAAATAGTTTTGCACATATTTATAAATATTATTTATAAAATTTTAACAAAGTTCTAGTAGAAATTAATATGTTATTGAGCTGAATAGTTAGGTTAGGTCTAAAATTTATTCGACAACTTTCGTAACCTAATTTGTTCAATTGTTATTGACTCCCTCCCAAAAAATGTAAATACATCTTCCTGTTTTTATCGTAAAAAAAATAATAATTTCAATATTGTTGCATAATTTTATTGTGACATATATGGAGTCAATCCAAACACACTTCAGTCAATCAGAGTACTACTTGAGTCTATAAATTCAATATTATTGAATGATAATTTTAACACGTAAAAACTGTCAAGTTTTATTTATAAATGACGACAATACTTTGTAGGTGGCTGGCTGTGAAAACAAACTAAAGTCTAAAGTTTAATTTTAACACAAATCTTAAACTCTAGTTGAGAGAAAGTATTTATAATTTTATTTGTAATTGACAATTTTGTTTAAAAATATACATATGTATAATTAAAATAATTTGTCTTTTCTAGAATTCAAACAAACATTTTTTTATTAGTTTTTTTTTTATAATTACAACTAATTTGTTGTTGTGAGAGAAATACAAAATGTTTAACCGTTTTTTTTTCCAAATTGTTAAAATTCCCTTAATAACATTTTTCAAATGTTTGTATTTACATATGTGTATGTATGATTATCAAAATAACACACCTTTAAACAATCACTAATAAAATTCACAAAATTCCCCAAATACGAAAAAAAAAAACTTAACTATTCACAAGTAATTCATTTACTCAAATAAAGAAGCATATTATGTGTCATAATTTGGCATACATATAATAAATTTATTAAATTAATTTTTGTTATAATAACGAAATTTTAATGCAAAAATAAAGTACAAAAAAATATTTCTATTTTTTGCTAAAGCGAAATAAATTGTGATCTGTTGAGATACCCTACTTAGCATATAAACAATTTTGCATCATTTGTTATTATTTCTTTCTTCAATGATTCTTAGAATTAGTTGAAAAGAGCAAAAATTAGGGAATTCTTATTCTAACATCCCTTAAATAAATAATTCAGCCGAAATTAGCAAAAAATAGTAAAATTAAACAATTTTTTGTCTATTAGTCATTGCTCAAAAAGTCAGAGATCAACTGATCTATTAATATATTTTAGCTTCATCTCTGATTGACTAGTATCTGATCGATCAGTTACTGATCGCTTTATTTGTGATCGAATAGTTTCTGGCCGACTAGACTATGTTCGATTAATCTCTGACAGACTTTTCATTGATTTACCATTTTCTGATAGTATCCAATCGACGAGTCACTGATTGACTATTCTTTGATTAAACAATCTGTGATTACTAGTATCTGATTATAGTCTATTGTCTTGACTATAGATTGATCTATTTGTCAAGACTATAGATTAGTAAAGACTATAGACTAATCTATAGTAAAGACTATAGACAGATCTGTAGTAAAGATTATAGACAGATCTGTAGTCAAGACTATAAACAGATCAATATTCAAGACTAAAGACAGATCTGTAGTCAAGACTATAGACAGATCTATATTCAAAACTATTGACAGATCTATATTCAAGTCTATAGACAGATTTATAGTCAAGACTATAGACTATTCTATAGTCGAGACTATAGACTAATCTATAGTCAAGACTATAGAGTGATCTATAGTCAATACTATAGCCTGATCTATAGTCAAGACTATAGACTAATCTACAATCAAGACTATAGGCTGATCTATAATCAAGACTATAGACTGATCTATAGTCAAGACTATAGACTGATCTATAGTCAAGACTATAGACTGATCTATAGTCAAGACTATAGACTAATCTACAATCAAGACTATAGACTGATCCATAGTCGAGACTATAGACTGATCTACAGTCAAGACTATAGACTGATCTATAGTCAAGACTATAGACTGATGTATAGTCAAGACTATAGACTGATCCATAGTCGATACTATAGACTGATCTACAGTCAAGACTATAGACTGATCTATAGTCAAGACTATAGACTGATCTATAGTCAAGACTATAGACTGATCTATAGTCAAGACTATAGACTGATCTATAGTCAAGACTATAGACTGATCTATAGTCAAGACTATAGACTGATATATAGTCAAGACTATAGACTGATCTATAGTCATGACTATAGACTAATCTACAATCAAGACTATAGGCTGATCTATAATCAAGACTATAGACTGATCTATAGTCAATACTATAGACTGATCTATAGTCAAGACTATAGACTAATCTACAATCAAGACAATAGACTGATCCATAGTCGAGACTATAGACTGATCTACAGTCAAGACTATAGACTAATCTATAGTCAAGACTATAGACTGATTTATAGTCAAGACTATAGACTGATCTATAGTCAAGACTATAGACTGATCTATATTCAATACTATAGACTGATCTATAGTCAAGACTATAGACTAATCTACAATCA